>NW_027625646.1:0-6842 GCF_034508935.2 Berghia stephanieae
TATTATAATAATTAAAAATTTATATAAAATTTTAAAAGAAAATGGTTGTTTAATGGAGGATGATTTATTTTTTGTTCATTTTGGAACTTTCGATCTAAAATTATTTGCAAGAATGGATCAATCCAACGACTTTCCCCATTAAACCAATTTAAAAACGATTTGAATAAGTATATATTCTAAATTCCAACAGATTCATTTCAAAATGCCCCAAAAAAAAAGTAAAAAACCCCTTTTTAATAAAACTTTCCCATTAAAACATTTGCGGGGGTTTTTTGCGTTCGGGTGAAATTAAACCAAAAATTTTAAGTTTTTCTTTGTTCGTCTTAAACAAAAGCTTAATGTAAGACAATTGAAAAAATTTTTTTTGGGCAAGAAGAGGAAAAAAGGGACGGTTTCCCCTCGAGAACAATCCAAAGATCCCGAAACCCCTAAAGATGTCAGATGACCATGGCAAAGGGAGCACAAGGCAGGGCCAAAACCCAAAAGGTCAAAGACCTTGTTTTTTTAGGCACTACTTTATCCAAAGATGGTATGAAAAAATTTCCAAGGGCCCCAATGCTTTTTAACACTAGAACTATTTGTTTTGGGTTTAAAGAGAAAAACTTTTGAGTTTATTTTTGTTTTTTAAAATAGGGATAAATGGGAAAAGCAACATTTAGTAAGTCGGAATATGACCACAGAGTCACAAAGGGAAAACAAAAGAAAAATTATCGGTGGATTTTTTTAATGTAGGGGTTTGACAAAAAATTAGCAAAAGACAAAGTGACTTTACTTTGAAAATATAAAATAAATTTTGTTGGGTTTATCATATTGCATTGTGTATTTACATAACCTTCGTAACCAAATTGAAGTTATTGATTTTGCTCGAAATTTGCCGATCAATTTTGAGTCGAAAAATCCGACACTACGGCGATCTGGTTTTAAAAGTCACCCCCACCTCCCCTTCTCTCCCTCAATATCTCATATCATGACGATCTCATCATCATCACATCATACACATCATCATCATCATCATCTCATCATCATCACTGATATAAAGGGGGATCATTATCCCTCGCTACACTACCCCCAAAACCGTATATCACCATCAACAACACTCATTCCAACAACAACACCCACCACTACAACTTTTTTTCCCACCACAACCTCACATCATATATCTCATCATCATCATCTCACATCATCATCTCACACATCAATCTCACCTCATCATCATCTCATCATCATCATCATCATCACACACACATTCATCACACATCATCGAAATTCTCACTGCACCAAAAACCATCTCCCCCTCGCAACATCATCACGATCACACCACAAACAAAACTCTGACCCAAAAACCGTGCCTGGAAACATTTTAAAAAAACCCTTTGGATGGAGAGAGTACTATCCTTCTGGGAATTTTAAAAAACTCTGGGGCGAACCCAACTTTTCTCAACAAGGATCAGCTGCGGGGTACTACCATACTGGACTATGGGGATTTGGGTCTTTGCCTCACCATGCCGTTTAAACACTTTCCATCACTTCTGGTTAAAGGGTGGCCCCCCCTTCTTGGACTGTTCAAAAGCAAACTCAGCAGTGGGGAAAAAATATACAAAACAAAGTCGGTGCAAGGACACAGCATTGTTTCCCCCGGTGAGGGAAGGTTTTGGGTTTTATCGTCATAGCTGAGGTGGCCTAAGTCGTCGGGGAAAAAAAAAGACAATGTGCTGAGCTGTGGGGGACACCAATCCCCTTTATCAGGGAAAAGGTCCTTCCTGCAACAAGGAAAAAAACCCTTTGTCTTCAGTAAACCCTGTAGAGGGGGACTGCTGTTTACTGCTTTTCCCGGAGCTGACGTACGAGAAAGGCAGTCCACTGTCGACCTCTCGGGTCTGAAGCCACACTGCCTCTGGTAGATCGTTCGGGGGGAAACGCAGTCGACGGGCAACGCGCAGGGAAATTTACCCCGCAATGCTCAATTGAGAGATCCCCCTGTCGTTAATCAGCACTACGGGCTCCTTTAATTTTTTAAAATGATAATCTTGGCGTCGCGCATTCCGGGGGACTCCCTTCTCTCCAAAAACCAAGGGTTTATTTATGGTTTCCCAAAAGGGATGGCTTTCCACATTTGATGACCCCGTGGAATTTGTCCCCGGGGGGGGCTTCCACAGGCGAGAATCGATTGCTTTACTAAGCTCCTCCATAATTGGGGCGATCTAGTTCTTTTAGTACGGAAAATTTTTTCAAATTTCTCTAACGCTTCTTGGGGGTTTCGGATTTTATTGACTAAGTTCCGGTAGTGCTCTACCCATCTTACTACTCTTTTCCCGTCTGTGATGACTTCGTCTTTGGGTTTTAAAATGCTTTACTTTGTGGGGGCCCGTTTCCTGTTTGAGCCCCTTAACAATCATCAAAACAACCGTCTATCTATGATATGTCACACATGACAGACATGATCTCATCAATCATCATCTCACATCACTTCATCACATCACCTCACTCCATTATCCATCATCATTCCTCATCATCACTCTCGCGTCTCCGTCGCACATTTTCATCACATCAAAACCAAAAGCATACGGGAGATTTTTATCACGGTCATCAAATCTTCTTCATATCATCATCATCATCATCATCATCTCTCACATCACATCATCATCATCATCATCACATCTTTGTCACTCGTTCCTTAACCCCCTAAATCATAATCTCATTTTCAAAAACCCGCACAACTAAAACATCCCAGTTACATCAAACCACGACAAACCCAAAAAACAACTCATAAACATCACCATAAACAAAACCCCCCACCATCATCATCATCCTCATCATCATCCCTCATCACATCTCATCATCTCTCATCATCATCATTTTTAAACCCTCACCACATATCATCATCATCACATCTCATCACGTCATCATCTATCAAAACTTACGTCAGGGTTATCACATTTATCACATCATCATCATCATCATCAACATCATTTTCACCGTCATATTTCATGCTCATCACTCATTATCTCTGCCACCACAATTCTCCCTACATTGAGCCCGCCGGGCTATATAACCACACAAAAAGCCATCATCCCCCCACAAACTCACCATTTTAAACCCAACATCACCACTACCCCCGTCACCCCCTTCCCCACCCGAATCCTCTCACATCACATCATCATCACACCTTCATCTCATCACATCATCATCACATCATCACATCATCACCCCCACCACCACACACATCATCTCATCAATCTACGTCATC
Organism: Berghia stephanieae; assembly: GCF_034508935.2. Lineage (NCBI taxonomy): Eukaryota > Metazoa > Mollusca > Gastropoda > Nudibranchia > Aeolidiidae > Berghia > Berghia stephanieae. The sequence goes on from NW_027625646.1 coordinate 3,248, forward strand.
ATCATCGATAATTATAGGTCAAAGTCATCATCAAAAACCAAATTTTAAAAGATATCAACAACAAAATACATCAAAATAGTTGCAATTATTTTCTGCTCTCGACCACCACCCCACACCTTTTCCCTGTAGGATACAGTATCTCATTACCGGGGCTGGTATATGGTTATTTGGTGCCTGGCCCCACCCCATGTTACAAGGTTTTCGCAATATAATAATAAAACAAGAAATAGTATTACCCTCGTACTTACTGAGAAGTTTTTCTTTTTTTTTTTACCCCATTCTTTTGTCTTTACAAATATAGCTGTTTTAAAGTCATTTTTTCTGTTCTGGCACCACCGATACTGAAACCCAACCCCACGCCCCACGATCTTACTATTTCTTATTCTTAATATTTTTTTATTCCCATTAAAAACATCCTCATCTAGTGCTTATGATTTTGGGGGTTTAACCCCGCTGTGGACGACAAAAATTAATTCCTTTGGGAAAAAAGCGTCCCTTACAAATTTTTCAATTCTCGGTGTTGAATGAGGACGGGTTCAGTAAGGGGCATTGTCCTTGTCGACAGAAATTTTTAATAAGCCTTCATGCGTCAGCCCTCGCCCCATATATACAGTGTTGCTGTTGAGTTGGGACTCCTTGTAAGGTACTTTTAACGACTTGGGGACAAGGGCGGGTACAAGGCAAAATTTTAAAGGCAACTAAAGCACCTTTTCAACCTCCCCACGCAAAAAACGTTTTTTTTAAATAATCAAAAATGGGAATACAGAAAGTTCTTGATCATTGTATTTATGTCATTTTAAGATCCAAACCCCTCCCCTCCTTTATCATACCAACCCAAAATCAACGTTAAATGCCCAATTGTTTCTTTTATGTCGATGTCTTTTTTTGAAACAAAGAAAGGAGGTCCGAAATTGTTTTCTCGGAAAGTGACTGTAAAATGATAAACTTATTAACCATAATACTTTATCTTCGTGATTTAGAAAAATCCTCACATGTGCTTTGGGATAAGGGTTTTTTTTAAAAAAGGCCAACTTCATTGTAAAACTGAAATTGATTAGCCCCTTTTTATACAAAAAATCGCGTTTTTATATTTCCCAAAAAAAATTTTTCCAATAAAAAATGAGTTTTCCCTGCTGTGGGCAAAAGGGGGGGTTTTAGCACTTTTGACTATTTTCCCCTTATAAAAAAAATTTTTGGGGGGAGGGTTCAGAATCATCCTTACCTTTGCTTCACTTCAAAAAAAAATCTAAGACCCCTTTTTTGTCGATGAGGAATTTTAAAAAAGTTAGAAAGACGTCCACATGATGTCTCCAAAAAGGTGCTTTTTTTACAAAATTGGTAACTTAAAAACCAAAGTAAAGACCAAATCAAATTTCTTCTTAATAAAAAATATTTTTTGTTACGAAGCGCTTGGAACAGATTTTTCAAATAAATGCCAAGCGCAATTCCAAATTTTCTTTTACCCCGACTGCAAGGATAGCCAGGATGATTCCTGAAAAAATCAGCCCGCCAAGTAAAGCATTCTTTTTCTGAATTCTTTTTTTCAGGGGCTGTCGCTTTGCCTTTTTGCTCATCCCAAAAGGCCCTTTTACCCAAAAGCCAACTTTTTCACTGCGTTTGGATGGCCCGGGTTTTTTGTTTTTTATTACATCGTTCCTACATCACCCATCTCTGCTTCTCTTTCCGCTGGAACTTTTGAAATGTCTTCAATCGAAGCCTACAAAGGGTCAAAAAGTCTCGGAGTACTTTTGAGTCTTTTCCCCCCGTGTCCCCAGAGCGAGGGTTCCCTTGTTTATCTCCAAACGATACACCAATTAGAAGACTTTCCGTTTTTTTTTTCTAACCTCTCCTGGGGTAAAAAAAAAATAAAATAAAAATTTACCGGCCTCTTACTCCGCCCAGAAAATCACGAATGGGGGTTTTAAAAATAGGCTTTCGTTTACTATATCTCATAACATCTTGCAAATTTTTTTCTTGTTTTTTTGTTTTTTCCCTATTTCGGTTTATGGGCAGTTTCCCAGCTTAAAAGCAGCGCTTTTTCCCCGGGTCCCATTTGTTATTTTTTTCGGGGGCTTACCCTTTTCATCCCTTGCTCTAAAAACACCCAAAAATTAAATCCAAAACATAATACCTAAACCATTTAAAAAAAAACCCCCCCCAAACTAAACATCTATATATTTTTAAAATTTTTTTTTCCCTTTTTCCTTTTATGAATACCCAAAAAAAGTTTAAAAAAAAATTCTTTTTTAAAAAAAAAGAAAGAAATTTTTTAAAAAAAAATATTAAAAAAATCCCCTTTTCCAAACGCCCCATAAAATTCACAAAATATTTTCCTCGAAAAGAACGTTTTTCAAAAAGAAAGGAAACCCAACAGGGGGAATTTAAAGGGGGTAAAAATAAAGTTTTGCAAAATATCAAACTCTGGAGGTAGAAGAAGGGAATCAATGCAAAATAAAAACTCTTTTAATCCAAAAAGGAACTTTTACTCATGACAAAGATCGGGGTTTTTTGTCTAAGGGCAATGGTGTAAAGCCAGATGGGATATAAACACCAGCAAGGTGGGAAAAACAGAAAACAAAATGGCCCAATACAATACAGAGGCTTAACAAAGAAAAACGAATTTGCATTCGTCGGATGATAAAAATCGAAACTTAAAAACCTAATACTCAAATTTAAAGAAATGACAACTTCAGATCATCCACTTTGGCATTCGATTTAACCAATTACTGACTAAAAAACCAAATTTAAAGGTGAAGAAATAAGTATATACATAAACTGTAGTTTTTTCTGTTGGGGGAACACATGCTAATTGCAAATCACACAGGGAAAGAGAAAATGGAAAAAGTCGTTTTTTCAAAAAGGTTAGTTTTGAATTGGGCTTAAATTTTAACTTACACGGTTTATATTCATATTTATCAATTTCATACAACTGCAAAGGTGCTTTACCTTTAGGGGTCTATAGACTTTCATTTCTTTGTATTTATTAATAGAGGGGGAATGGGAAAAACCGCAAATTTTGGGTTGAAAGCGGGGAAATGCATATAGGTTTCCAAGACCCAAAAAAACCCCATTTACTTTGAACCCTCGGCAATCAAAAAAACTTTCGGTTTTAAAAAAACCCTTGAGTTTCCCTATTACAGCGAATTTAAAAAAGGGAAGAACTGAGTAAATACATTATTTTCTTTTTGTCATTGTATTTGGGGGGGAATTTTGGGGTAAAAAAAAGTGCACATTCGGATTTAAAACATGGAAAATTGGGGAAAAGAGCAAAAGGGCCCCTATAAAGCACCCCTAAGAACCCCTCTCGCAATTTTCATGACAGTGCGTTTTTTGTAGTTTTATTTTTCCCCTATTTAGCATTACTACCAAGGAAAAAACCACGAAATACAAAATCGTAAATAATTTTAAAAACTTGTTGACCATTTTCATACTAAAAAAATAAATTTGGTGGAACAGTAAGACAAAGACGTTTTGGCACAAAAACTTCGTCAACAAAAGGAAAGTTGAAAACATAAAACAAAAGTAGTAAGAATTGTAGCGTGTGTATTGAGGTATGCCATGACGCCGCATTTTACCACCACGGTTACTTCCCCCT
>NW_027625647.1:0-6849 GCF_034508935.2 Berghia stephanieae
TTTTTTTTTTTTTTGCCATCCACGTTATTGAGCAATTCTCACTTTACTGTATTAACCGGACAAAAAAGTTCATGGTTACACATAATTTTGTGTGTTGGTCCGTATACTTCCGGATGGCAATGTCGTGAGTTCTTAGCCAAGCGCATACTATCTATAATATGTATTAAATTGACCCATTGGCCACCAAAACTCATTTTCTGCAAATAAAACATGACTAACTTATGTGTGTGTTTCTGGGGATGTTCATTTCCCTTCGTTTTAAAAATTTGTTTATGGTTATTGTTTTATTCTTTTAAAATTACAAACAAAAACCAGTTTCTTTGTTACAGATCTCTATCATTACCTCTGCGAAAAAAAACAACAAAAACAAAAAAAAACCCAGAATAATTGACGAAATTATAAAAAATTAAGAAAACCCAACAAAACCAGCAATATCAATAAATAGTACACACCGATAGTGTGACGTCAACCCGCATTCTGTCTATAAAATACAAAAGAGCATAGCATATCAAACATACCTAAATTGATCGTCAATAATGGTATATCCTTGACTTTATTGCTGACGTGGTAGTTCCTTTATTATTATTATTTCCATTTTTTCATATTGATATTATTATACATGCCTGTCAGATTGTAGGGAAAAGGTTACTCAAACGCGAGGATAGCGCCCTCTTATTTTAAAGCAGTGGTGATGGCCCCCGCATAAAAACATGAAAGGGTGTTTTCTGAAACAGTGCCAGTAAGGGCAAAAGAATAATAGGGGACCAAAAAAAAAAAATATCGGACGTTGAAATTTTCTTCCCAACTTGCCTCTTAGAGATACAATAGTGTTTCTTAATGAGATCATACATACCTATCAGATTGTATGGAAAAGTTACTCAACGCGAGGATAGCGCCCTCTTGTGTTAAGCACGAAAAGGTGTGTCTGAAACAGTGCCAGAAAAGCAGAAAGAATACAATACTAGGAAAAACAAAACAACCAAGATGTTGACATTGTCTTTAGTTTGCAGCTTGAAGGTACATTTTGTGTTTCTTAACGATAGCATATATACCTACCAGATTGTGTGGAAAGTTATTAAACGATAGGGATAGCGGCCTCCTGGGTTAGGCAGTGTGAATGACCCTGATGAAAACATGAAAAGGTGTGTCTGAACGTAGCCATCGTAAAGTTATAGCCTGAAACTGACCAAAAAATGACGTCAAAATGCCAGAAATTTGGCCACAAAAGAAAACAAATCGTGAGTTGTATTCAATAGTTCAACCAATGGACACTTTTTTCCTGACCCACTACTAAACAACAACTCACCATAATGACGTCAAAATGCCAGTTTTTTTTGGGTTTCAGGTCAGGCATAACATAACGATGGCTACGATCTGAAACTGCCAGACAAAGTTGAAAAAAGTGGGCACAAGAAAAACAATTCAGAGATGTTGACATTTTCCTTTAGTTTACAGCTTGGAGATATATTTTGTTTCTTAATGATATCATTCATGCCGATGTGCACTTATTTGTAGGTCTGATCACATAATTCCTTATGGGGTCATTGTTGTAATGGAAATCTCCAAAAAATGGCGTAAAATATTGTCCATAACAACAATGTTAAACTAGGCCCATAAGCCAGTGGGTTCGGATGTCAGAACTGCGTAATGCACACGTCGATACATACCTATCAGATTTTGTGGAAAGGTTACTCAACGCGAGGATAGCGCCTCTTGTGTTAAGCAGTGTGATTGACCCTCATGAAAGGTGTGTCTGAAACAGTGCCAGAAAAGCAAGAAAGAATACAATACAAGAAAAAAAATAACCAGAGATGTTGACATTTTTCTTTAGTTTGCAGCTTGAAGGTACATTTTGTATTTCTTAACGATAGCATATATACCTACAGATTGTGAAGGTTACTCAACGCTGATAGCGTCCACCTTGTTTAGCCGTGTATTTACTTCATAAAAATGACGAAAGTTTGTCTGAACAGTGCAGAAAAAGCAGGAAAAAGTAGGGAAAGAACCCCCCCCCCCCCCCCCCCCCCCCCCCCCCCCCCCAAATGTTGCATTTCTTTGTTTGCTTTTTTTAGATACACTTTTGTGTTTCTTAATGATACATACATTAGCTACCAGTTTGTATGGAAAGGTTACTCAAAAAGCTAGGACAGCGGCCTTCCTGGGTCAAGCAGGTGATTGACCGCATAACAATCTGAAAAGGTGTCTGAAACGGTGCCAGCCGACGCAGGTCCGATAACCCAAATTATTATGGACTCATTATTGTAATGGAAATATTCCTCAAACCAGGGCAAAATATGTCCATTTCAACAATTATTGCGTTTTGGCTACAGACCTGCAAAAATGTGTACGTCTATGCTTGAAATATCAGTGAAAAATCGGAACAAAAAAATAAATAGGAGATGTTAAAATTTTCTTTAGTTTACTTCTTGGGAGATATATTTTGTGTTGTAAGACTCTCAAAGAAATTCATTCATTCATTCATTCATTCTTTCATTCATTCATTCATTTCCCATTCATTCCATTCATTCATTCAATCATTCATCATTCATTCAGTCTCTCGTCCTCCTTAATTAGCAAAAAAATCGTAAACAATACCCAAACAAACGTTTTTCTCATAACGGTTTTCACGCATTTTACGACTTTTCATAATAACTTCCCTTTTCTGCGGCATGTGCGCCAATTAAAAAATCCCTCCGCTTTGCCATCAAATAAAATCAATTGGGAAGGCATCTCTATGTTTAGAAGAACTTTATCGCTTGAACGTGTTTTTGTTCTCCTGTGTACAAAACACAACTATGGGTTTTCTTTGATACACACAGATCTTATCATTACAGTGGGTGTGGTGTTTTGTTGTGTGTATGGGGTGTGTTTTATGTGTATGTTTGTGTGTTTTGTTTTCTTTATGTTTGTATGTGTCATGTATTTGATCTAAACAAACTTTTTTTTTCTTTTTAATTTGTGCATAAAATAAATAATATGTGTGAATTTATACGAAAATTTTACTATTTTATTTTTTTTTGGGTTTTTTTTTCGATTTGTGTTTTTGTTTGTGTGTGTGGTGTGACTGGAGGTGTGCAAATCAGATGGGGAAATCGAAATGCTACACAGGTAATAAATGTTGGAAGTCAAATACATATGGAACCGTTCTCACTGGCTTTGGTTTCTCTTCGATGTTTTTTTCAACTTTGAAAAGCTTGCCAGCCCAAGGAAATGTTGTTTTCAAAGGTCGAAAGATGTTTTGAACCCGCTCTAAATCCCTAATTATTCACGATTAGTCCCATTTTTTTGAAATATTTAGTTTTTAGAGTAATAATAGATCCATAATGGGGCCGGAGTTTATCGTGGTTTCTAAAGCATGACATTGACAATTACAAATGTTGCTATCCTTTGGACAGGGGGGCCCTCGTCTATCGCAATGTTCTTTCCATCAGATATATTGGCTGCTCAATTGTTGGTGAGTGGACGGAGAGGGCAGAAAAAATAAAAATATAAATCGTGACTGCACCCGGTATTGATCTCGGTCCCTATGCGTGTAAAAGCGGCTCTCTAACCGATTTTACAATAAAAGAAACCGAAATACATTTATATTAAACGTTTTAGATTGGAGTAATATATTTTTAACAAGGCCATCAATACATTGTACACATTTTCCATCACGACATCGTATTCTATACTTTGTGCCATCGTGTATCTTGACATTCAAACCTTGCGTGATAGAAGGAGAGAGAGAGAGAGAGAGGAGAGAGAGAGAGAGAGGAGGAGAGAGAGAGGAGAGAGAGGGGAAAAGAGAGAGAGTGAGAGAGAGGGTTTAGAGTGAAGTGGGGGGGAGATTAGATGGAAGAGAGAGGGAAAAGAGGGATTTATATATTATGAGAGAGAGAGCAGAGGACTTTTCCCCATATTGGATTTTACGTGAAGTATGGCAAGACGGCTGAAAAAAGTTTGAGCCCGAAACATTCCGTGTCAAGTTGTATCCATTAATGTTCAATAATTAATATGTTTTAAGTCCATGCAGTTTCTAGGAGCAATAACGTATTCCGATTGCGATTCAGCTTTAGAAATAAAGAAAAATGAGAAAAAGACCTCTGTTTATATATAATATATTGGACCAGTGCCTTTTGATATATATTGATGTGTTTTGATTATAATATATCCAAGGGGGAAAAACATATCACCTCGTCAAGAACCGTTAAATTATTTTGGCATAACGCCTTTCAGGTGCTGAGCTAAGCAATTATTCTAGCCCTCCGCGTGAGAAAATTTTCGGAAACGGACAGGTTTTGCTGCTTGTTTCAAATTTTATTTATTTATTTATTTATTTTTCTTTCTTTCTTTATTTATTTTTTTATAATACGGATGTGTTCAATGTTACTTTGGTAGGTTTGTAAAACCCAATCAGCACATAACCCAAAACAAGAGAAAGAAAGAAAAAAATGTTTAAACCTGAAAAAAAAAAATCATTTTTCTTTGTTAGAATTTATAATAATATATCAATATAGCTTTGTTTTTCGCATCACCAGCACAATGAAGCACGTACGTAGTAGCCTGCTCTGTCATCTTGAACTCGACGGTTGCCAGAATTCATTGTATTTAAATTTCCAAATATACAAGACCGAAATGAGCAATTAGTAATAAATTTGGAAACATTGGAAACAAGAGCTGTACATTATATTATTATATTGTTTGTGTCTTGGCAATTGTAGACGTAGGTAATTACTTTGAGGTATGAAATACACACAATTAAAACAATAACAAATACACGTTTTTGGGTTTGAAAGAATTTCAAAAAGACAGCCTTCACTGTCATGATAATATATTATAGTATACATTTTTTTCTTCTTCAGTACCCCATGCCCCCTCAAAGATCTTTCTCATAATCCAACGGGATTTTGAAATAAAGATAGTACTATACTATAGTCTTTTCAATACCTTGTTGCCATGGAACGTGCCAAATTTACTTTAATAATAATATATACATATATTTTGATTAATCTTAAATGGTTATGAAATATTGATAACTTTGAGGCAAACAAATGCCCGATAGCTCAGTTGGTAGAGCACTCGCTTCACACAAAAAGGACCAAGATCGATCCCGGTGCAGTCGAGTTTTTTAATTTCCGACACCTAGTAGTAAATGAGTAGCTGGGTCTATTAGATCTGGCGGAAAGTACTTTGGGGTAGACAAGCATTTTATCAAAAGGGTAGCAAGTAATTACTATTGTCCGTTTTTTCAACGTTTTCTTTTCCCCCTCTTTCCTTCCCTCCCTCCCTCCCTTCTCCTTTTCTCCCTTTCCCCCCCTTCTTTTCCCCCCTCCCCCCCCCCCCCCCCCCCCCCGATCTCTTCCCCCTTCCCTTTCCCCACATACCTCTATCTTACAATAATATACTACCCAAAATTCATTATTCTTGGGAATATACACGTTCTTGAAGTACCTACCTACCCAGGTAACAAAAGTCGAAATTCCCCGGCCGCCTCGTTTTTTGTGATGTTTATGTCGTGCCATCTACATAATTACCGCCCGCTTTTGCTGACGCTAATCTTTTTTAGATGAAGATGAATCTGTGCGTGGTGACGAGGTTCGGTCGTACCTACATTATTTATATGTTATTTTATTGATGCTTTGCGATTTGGCGATTTACCAACAACATTCCATCAGCCGTATATTATAACATACCAGCGCACAAAACTGTGCGTAACTTTGGACCGTTTTTTAGTCGGATTATATACAATTTAATTAAGTAAGAACTACTTGCGGGTGGTTGGATGGGAGCATCACCTTAAATCATATACCTATGATGTTCGCATGGGTGTACGATCCGACAGTGATGCCGTTTCTTCTTCTCTTTACTAGCCTATTCTGCTTCTTTGGTTATGTGATTGTATTTTTGACAGGGGATATTTTTTTTCTGTAAATCTTCTGCCTGTTGTTCTTGTTATTTATAATTTAACTTATGATATCTTTGGGTTATGATTTTGTTTTTACATTTGTACTATTTTTGTTAGATTGCTTTTTTTTTTTTTTTTGTTTCAGCGGTCTCTCATATAACCTCATTGTGTTGGAAGAGACCTAAAGCAACAAAAAAAACAAAAAAATAAAACTACTTATAAAAATGGCTGGCTAAAACAATAACAAGAAGTGCGTGACGTCAATTTCGTTCCATCTATAGTTCGGTACTCCCAGCCTCTAGACCAAAAACCCAATAATCAAATGTCTTTTTCTTCTTCATTTTCCCTGTTAAGTGTTTTTTATCGATTTGTCTTCCAATCAAAGACGCGCCCTTTTTTTTTTTATGATTTTCATCAATGAAGTGGCGGTGTTTTACTATTGGTTTGTTACGACGTGTACATATAATATATGCAGGTCTGACATCCCAAAAGCAATTAGGGCCAAGTTGAACATTGATGATCTTAATAAAAAAATTATTTTGCGTGGTTTTTTGTTGTTTGTTGTGATTTCCATTACAACAACGAGCCCCATAAGGAATTGGGGTTTTCAGATCTGAAATAAGTACGCGTCGGTTTGTTTAGGTATCTGTTAAATCGTAAAACATTGAATGTTGTTTGTTTCCATTCCTTTGGGTTTTTTTTTATTTTTGTGTGTGTTCTTATTCTTACTGTGTGGTGTTTAATTTTTTTAAAAAAGAAGACAATTCCGCCCTTTCCCCGCGGACCTCATCAGAGGAATGAAAAAATTCACCCTACAAAAAGTCAGCTGTCAACAGGAATTCGGCCTTATCCAAATTGAGCTTTAAAAAAATAATCTTTAAATAAAAGGGTTCCAAAGGCGCAATTAAAAAATTTAAATTTTTCAACTCAGATGTGCATTAGATAAATCTTATAGGGGATGT
>NW_027625648.1:0-6841 GCF_034508935.2 Berghia stephanieae
GTAACTTTCCAGTTAACTGCAAATAAGTCCAAAAAGTTAAACGGTGACCGTAAAGGGGGCATTTTTTTACGGAAGACTGGCCTTCGCTCGGTTGGGGCTGATGTTCGTCAGGCCACCAACCGTCAGCCGTATAGGGAAAAAATTTAAAAATGTGACAAAAAAAAAATTGGGGCATGGAATGTCGGGCCTGTGCCCCAAAAGGGAAAAATAAACAACATTCTAAAAAAATGAAAAGGCTCCAAAAAAATATTCTTGGCCTGGCAGAGATGAGAGAAAAGCAGGGGAACCATGTCAAAACAAAAAACAACACGAATATAAGATCATATGGAGTGGTGGGCCTCTTTCCCCAAAAAAGGGAGGGGTGATCTTAGACCAAAATCAACCAAATTTTTTAAAGGGACGTAGCAATCCAGACAGAGTTTGCTGGTTAAGCTAAGGGATTTTTGACACCAAAAAATTTTTAAGTTATGCACCAAAGAAAGAGGGAAGATGCAGATAGACAGAGTTTTTTACCTTCATAACAAAGCAAAACGAAAGTTAAATCCAAAAAGTCCCCTTTTGGGAATGGGGGACCTAAATGCTAAGTTGGGGAGGGAGAGATGGTGACATAATCGGACAATGGCTCGGAACAGAAATGAAAGAGGGAAAAATCGGGGAGATTGGTGTAGAACAAATAAATTAATGATTTCAAACACCCCGGTTTCAACAACAACCCCCGAAGAACCCGGACATGGCAATCACCAGGGCAGGCAAGGGGAAACCCGATAGATTTATAGCATTCATCAAAATTTAGAAATGGATATTAAATTTCAAAAAACCTATCCAGGGCCCTGTAGACATGACCCCGTCCCCGTTGTTTGTACAGTAAGGGTAAAGTTTAAAACTTTTAGAGAACAGCTGGTAGAATAAAGAGGGATTTAAGGTTATGCAAAGCTGGCTAAAAAAAAAAGAGAGAAGAATTTTAAAATGACCATGATACAAACCAAAGTGAACCTGATAACGAAAAAGTGAAAAAAAATTTGATATATTCCCAAAAAAGTGTTTAAAACAACTGCAGAAAAAAAATTTACCAATGCCCCAAAAAAACGCAAAAAGGTGGGTGACAAAAAATTCTAAACTATTTGAAAAAGACGAAAATGCAAAAAGGGCGCAGAATACCAAAAATGAACAACCCCATTAAAAACCCAAAGACAGGCACACGAGAAAAAATTAGACTGGAAATGCTGCGAAATCGAAAGAGAATACAAAACCCAAAAACCCCCAACAGCTCCCCAAAAGAAAAAAAGAACATCAGGGAAAAGGGAAAAGCAAAGCACGGGAAGTTGTATAAAAAACAAACAAGGGGAACTGCTATTTAAAAAACAACATATAGAAAGCCGATGGGTAAATAATGGGCAATGACAAAAAAACCAAATAAAAATGAACCACCACTAAAAATTCAAAAAACCCATTAAGGGAAAACATCCCCAAAAGTGAAATTGAACATGCCAGGGAACGAATGAGGGATGGTAAAGCAAACAGGCCCGATGAAAATCTGTAGAGGTATTAAAAAGCCTAGGAGATCTGAAATTTGGAATTTCACTATTATTCAAAAATATATAAAATACGGGGGAAAAATTTTTCCAAAAGATCTCTGTAACTCTATTTTCATAGCAATACCAAAAAAGCAGTGAGTCAGATGCAAACATTTTTAGAACTATAAGTTTAAAACCCACATCAAAAAAATACTGTTGGTATAATTTCAACAGGCAAAAGGAAAAGTTTAAACCCCCCGAAATCGCAAAAGAACAATATGGATTCCCCTGAAGAGGGACAAGGAAACGCAAATACCTCCCCCTTTTTTTAATTTGAAAGAGTATACAGGTTAAACCCCCACATACCTCTGTTTTGTCGCTCCAAAAAAAGTTTTGATAGAGTACCCCCCACGAAGAAATACAAAAACAACTGCACCCCCTTTGGGCCTGATGAGAAGACCTCGATCAGCAAACATTATACTACACCCACGGGCATCTATCAAAATGGGAAAACCACAAAAAATTTCCATTCCTATTAAGAAAGGGTCCTCAAGGGTGTGTTGCCTCCCAGTTGTTTAATCTATCCAAGAAAAAATCATGAGGGCAAAAATAATATGGAGGAAATAAAAGTAGGGGGTCACAACAAAAATAATAAAAGATACGCAACGATACGGTACTCATTGCAACATAGAAATCCAACTTCAAAAGATTGTTGAAAAAGTGGTGAATAGGAACCCAAGGGAGGGAAGTGAAAATACCAAAAGGGAAAGCTGGAAAATACAGAAAAACCCCCGAAAACAACAACCTGCAATAAACGATTCACGGCGACAATTACCAACGTAAAAGTTTAAATACCTAGGTTCAATAGTGACAACAGATGGAAGATTAAACCGAGACTACGAGCAAGAAATAACTCAACCCAAAACCAGGCCTTCATGGCCCTGGGAAACATTTTGAAAAAAAAAACAATGTCTTTTGGGGGATTGATCCATCTAAAGTGCTACGTGGGGCCAATTTGTTATCGGATGCGAAAGCGGCTACAAATGCAGAAAACAAAAAAACATTGAAGCTTTTGAAATGGGGTGTTGAAAAGGATGCAGAGAATATCGTATACTCACAAAAAAGAAAAAAAGAAGTCTAAAACAAACATACCAACAAAGGAAACAAAATGCCCTTAATAGGGGATCGAAAATTTCCCTTTTTCGGACACTAGTAAGGAAAGATAAAATGAATCCCCCTGGCTTTTTTTGGGGAAAAAATACCTGGTAAACGCGCCCGGGGGAACAAAGAAAAACACTCTGCCCCTGAAGGGCTTCACCAACCAACAATCCCAAAAGCTTTTGAAAAAGCAAGGACGGGGAATGAGAGAGAGAATTCATGCAGACCCGGCCTGGACCAGGCATGGAACCCGAAGAAGAATACCACCATCGTTATCATTATCATAATAAAAAATAGCAACAATAACAATGAACAGTGAGAGTGAAAATCAACATCAACAGACAATACTAATGATGGCAACAACAACGGTTGTGACTATGATCTTCATTGATTACCAATCATTATCTAATGTCACAAGATACTCATACATTACAAGTAGCGAAAAATAAGAATTGTACATAAATACATTAATTTAATATATTTCTCAATATGCGTGTCAACTCAACACATGCTCGATTATAATGACTGACAATCACACACGCCCTTCCTACACACATATCCACCCACACACACAAATACACACACATGCATACATAAACACACACACACACACCACACACACACACACACACTGATCTACGAAATCACTTGTACAACAAACAGTGAGACAAAAGTTAATTCAAAGGATTCAATTATGGCTAATAGACAAAATATTCTAATAATATATGTCATAATCTTATACATTGATGCATACCACAATGAATTAAAAATAAAAAATAAAAAAAATAATATAAAAATTAAAAAAAAAAATCAAATGTATTTTAATTCTCCAGTAATACCAGGTGCCTAACTAACAATTTTTTTCATTTTCGATCAAACTTTTCGACAAAAAATCCCAAATCTTCGCAATTCTGTCCCTGTGGAGTTATTTATAAATTGTATAAACTTGTACATATTGGGCTTTTCAATTAAATATTTAGGTAAATATTTTCCTCTGAAATAGTTATGCCGTCTGCATTCACAGATTATGTGGTACTCATCTTCAATTGAGTTATAATTTATACAGAGCCTAGAAGGAAAATCAATTTATGGTCTCTGCCATCTCCCCCTTTCGCACATAAAATTATGAGAATCTAATCTAATTTGTGTAATGGCGAATTGAATTACTTTTTCTTTAATCTCGAATGTATAGCGTACATAATTTTTATTGTCCAAATGTTTATAAAGTCTATGATCGCTAGTTGATCTTATCTCCTCTTTACATTTTGTAAAAAAAAAAAATATCGCTAAGGCGTTGACTGAAAGTATGTAAAAACATATTCTCATTTTCAACGTTATTGATTAACCCAAACATATCCAAAACCATATTTACACAACATTCCTTTTAGCAAAGTTACCCAGTTAGAACATGAGATATGCTCTGTAGCCTGTTTTTAATAATTTTATAAATTATCTTGACTGGATTGTTTTTCTTGTAGTTTTAACATTTTAAACCAGTATTTAATTACTCTTATTAAACTCCGGTTGATTAATGGAAATACTTTTAATTCATGATATACGAAAGCTGACGGTGTAGATTTCCTTACCCCCAGATGGATTTTAAGAAATCTAAAATGCATTTTCCAATTTTTATCGCTTCTCACAATAGCCCCATATTCGCAGGAATAATTAAGTATTGGTGATATTAGAGTATTAAACAGTGGAGTTGGGTGGAAGGTGATAATTCCTGATATTGGTGGAGCAGAGAATATAAGTTAAACATTGCTCTACGACCTAGGTCTACAAGGTTCTGTATTCCTTTGTAAATCTTCCACTACTACCGAACATAAACCCCAGATATTTAGAATTGCCCTACTGTTTCTAATAATTTGTCTCTATAAAACCACCTTCCATCATCCCGATCTTTCCACCTCTTTTAAGGCAACGCATTTGGTTTTTGTTGTGTTAACGCGCAAACCCCATTTGTAACAGTAATCACTAAGACAATTAAGTCCTCACTCAATAAAACCATATCATCGACAAATGAAAAGACAGTTAACAACAATGAGTTAATGTTTACACCTATGTCGTTATGCTGTTCAAAAGCTTCGTTAATGTCATTTATAAACACAGAGAAAAGAAACGAGAATAGAGACTCTCCCTGAAGAACCCCATTTGTTGATGGGAAGAAACATTCGTCACGAGGGTCATCGCACGTGTTCGTAGTGGATTTGAAAATTGACTGTTTGATGCAAAGTTTTATTTTACTGTACATATTTTTGAAGAATGTTTGTGACTTTACAACTGACTTTGTTCTTGTGTAACTTAAACCACAGATAAGACAGACGCATGCGCAAAGCTATGTTGACGTTCTCTCTGTAACTGTAAATAGTAAATGGCATGTTATAAAGAGTTGGGTTGTCAAGGAAATAACGATTGTTTCCCGTGTGTAATCGTAGCATTTTTTACTGACAATAAGTTTCGCATTGCTTAGTGGAACGGATCTTTGATCAGCGCGTTGCACTCCGATCGAATGTGCCGGGGTTGAATTTCGATTTTATGTAAGAGGAATACACTCAAATAGCTTACATTTATAAACTCAAAACAACAGATATAATAATACATAACAGAGAGATGATTTACAAGGAAAAAATATCATCTCCCAAAACAATAACTATGCATTTGAATGTTTCCTTCCCATCTAGGACTCTGGCCTGGGCCAGAACAAAACCAAGTAATCTCATTCCAAGACAAAGACAGAAAGCATGTTGGAAAACAGATATAAAGGGATAGAAGACACAGTATGTACCTCCCTGCCCACTATGAGGTCTCCACTAAAAGGAATACCTGTCCCGCGGTTTTTTTGCCATTTCAAACGCCAAAATTTGACAAAATTTCCCATAAAAAATGGTAAAATTTGCCATAAAAATTGCAAAATTTGCCCAAAATTTGCCGCTAGTTTTACAAAATCAAACAATTAAAACAAAATTACAGTAAAAAATTGGCACAAATAGGGCATTTTGTAGAATATTGATATTGATGTCACAACATGTCAACATGAATTTATTTAAATTTTTAATGGTTTGAAATAATATTATAAAAATAATAATAGCCATAGTAAGTAAGTAAAAAAAAAGAAGGAAGTAATCAAACTATTTTATTAACTTTTTAGCTTCTTAAAATTTGGGAAATCAAAGTGAACAATCGCATAAAAAATTCAAAATTTAAACAACTAATTAAGAAGAGGAAAAAACTAACTATTCACAAGGAAAGAGAAAAAAATCCATTTTCCAATGGGGGCACATTAAATTTGTATTCTCTACTTACTATCCAATTTTGAGCATTATTATTATTATTGCTTTATATTTCAATATAGGCCTAATGGGTTTTTGAATGAAAAACATGGACAAATCATTAAAAATTATGTTTGTCCGTTATTTAGTGCCAATTTTGAAGCTAGCATTGAAAATCGCCGTCTTTTCACAGTTTTTCATAGCTTTTGGGGTTTTTTTAAAAACAAAAAATTGTCTATTTAGCCTAAAAACGCGAAAATTGCGGCTTTTTGCGGCCAAGTAAAAATTTGCGGCTTTTTGCGGTCAATGGTGAAATTTGCGGCCTCGAAAAAACTGCGGGGACAGGAATACACTCAAATGTTTACAAATCATAAATAATATGTAAACAAAACATAATACAGTGCATACAGAGAGATCATTTACAAGTATCTCCCAGAACTAACTATACATTTAAACTGTTTCCCTCCCAGCCAGGCCAGGACAAAACCAAGTAATCTCATTCCAAGACAAAGACATAAAGCATGTTAGAAACATATATAAGGGGATAGAAGATACAGTAAGTGCCTTCCTGCCCACTATGGGAGGTTGTTTGTTTGTTTTTAATGGTTTTACGGCGCTTGCACCACATTTAGGTCATGCCAGCGCCATTAAAAAGGAAGAAAATGGGATAGTAAAAAGTTCTAGAATTCCAATTAAAGCACCCAAGAAAAGGTAAGACAAAGAGGAATTGGATCAAAAAGGGAGCTGACGAAGTTTCCAAGAGCATACTATACAAAGTACTTAGTTGAGGTCACCTAGAGTCTCATCCAGACACAAGCTCAGGTCCCCACATAGAGGAATACACTCAATGTTTACAAACATATATAAAAAAAAATAAACAAAACATAATTGGGTTTG
>NW_027625649.1:0-6839 GCF_034508935.2 Berghia stephanieae
GAAATTTTATCGCTCTAATTAATGGGAGCGACAAAAAAATTGCCTGCAAATTTTTAAAAGGGGTTTGGGTTATTTTTTTTTCCCCAAAGGGCTAGGGCAGAGATATTGTTTAATTAATTGTTTGTTAATTTTACTAAGATAATAAAGCAAAAAGGGTGATTTTCTGCTTTTTTGACTGTGCATCTTCACTTTTTCATATCTGGACTTGCGTTGTGCTAGTGGAAAGTCCATATTTTTCGTTATCATTGGGGGGGTCCCTTAGTCATCTTGGAAATAATGTCCCAAAAGTTGTGTCATCTGCATGTGTATGGAGTTTTTCAATTTAAAAAAAAGAGTGCCGGGGTTTTTCCCTTTCGGTTTCTGGGGAAAAATCCGCGGTTTTGTATTTTTAGAGGAGGAATTTCCCCTTTTTAAAATTAAAATTTTTCCCGAAAAAAATTTGTGAGAGTTGATGGGGGGGGGAAAAACACAAGGGCATTTTCCCATTCCCCAGAAGTTAGTGAGTACCCTTGATAGTCTTTTTAATTAAAATTGCTCAAAAAGTGGGGTTTAGGGGCAGAAAAGAAATGGGGCAATCTTTCCCAACATTTTCCTACTTTTTCATTTTTGTCACCACCAGCACTGAAACAAAAAAATTTTGGCTTTATTACACAGGGTTTGCTTGAGTTTTTAATAAAACTTTGACGCATTGATCAATGATTCAGTGTTCGTTTTGGGAAATTGTTACCCTATCAGAAGTTTTTTAAAAGTAATCTTGTGTTCCTCGGGTTTGGGTTTCAAAAGGGGGTATTTTTCCAGCGTAAACCTTTTTAAATTCCATTTTGGGGAAAGAATGATTAAAAATTTTGGGGTTAATCTTTTTTTGGGTCATGGGGATTTTTTCTAGAATTCGAATGATGGGAAGGGTTTGGTCCCAATTAAAGTAGTAGGTTTTAATCTCAATTTTTAAAATAGATTGTTTTAAATTTTGCATTAAAAAAATTTGGGGGGGTCTTTGGCTCCATTTTCCAAGCCTTGTTTACAAAAATTTTTGTACTTTTTTTCCCTTTGGTTATTTAATAAATGCTGATTTCTTTTTAGAATTATTTTTCTTTATAACCCTATTGCCATTTTTTCTCAGATGCTTGCCCCCTTCCCTATTTTAACCATTTTTATGTAACAAAAAAGCTGTTTTTTGCTCAGAAAAATTTTGGGAACCCCCAAAAAATCCCACATTAGGTGGGTCATGAGGGGAAACCATTTTTGAGGGAAAGGAAAAAAGGAGCCTCATGGGTTATCAGGGGTTTTTTTTTCAACCATTGTTTTAATCAATTTGAATTTAAACATTTAACAGGAAAAAAAATTCGTTCTGTACTTGTTTGAATTTTTTGATGAAAATAAAAACGTTTTTAGGTTGTGAAAAAAATTTTAAAACCTCATCTTGGACAGGGAATTTTTTGCAAAGTTGACTAAAGGAGTTGTTCCCTTTAACCCCGGGAAAAAGTCCTGTGTAAGTTCCTTTTTATCAGCATTTCACAAAAAAAAAGCTTTGAGGCCTTGTTTTAAAAAAGGAGAGAAGTTTTTTTTAAAAAGCATGTTTTGTTGAAAATTCGGGTAAAAACAGTAAATTGTTTTTTAAAACTTGGGTTTTTTTTTTGGGGGGGTTGGCTTTTTTTTAAAACAAGGGAAATCCTTGTTACTCTGTTGGATTTGTTGTTTCATGGGATTTTGGGGAATTTTTGGAAATTCAACAATTTAAAATTGGTAAAAAAAGGGTCAGGTTTTTTTAAAGATAGGAGGGCCAGTGCTAGCAGTTTAAATTTGGGGAAAAACATTGTGTAAATACTTCTATTAACCCCTCATGAGTGGCCCCCATAATTTTTTTTTTTTTTTTTTAAAAAAAAAACGGCGTGAATAGCGGACAGTTAAAACCTAGTGATGAATTTTTTGATATTTATTTGTTTCATGGCAACGTTTCACTCATTTACGTATTAAACGTTTGGTTTTTTTTGTTCGTTTAATGAATGGTATTACTTCAAACTTTAACGTTTGGTTCTGTTTTTAAAACCTGGGGGAAAAAACGTTTTGGGATCAAAAAGTTTTTGTCTCAAAAGGGAAAACGAAATGGCGGGGGCCCTTGTTTACTTCCGGGGCAAAAAAGTGCACCAAATAATTTCATCTTATTTCCGATTTTTTTGATTGGGACCCATCCTTCGTTTAAAATTAAAATAAAGCATTGTTGATGTTTTTGGGAAATTTCAAAGAAAGGCCCTCAAAAATAATAAACCATCCTTTTTGATGAAGGGGAAAAAGAATTTATGGAAAAAACAATAGAAAGGAAAAAACTTTTTCCCAAATTTTCCCAAAAATTTAAAAAAAAATATTTTATACCATGAATTTGATATTTTGCCATTGGGAGAAGTTTTTGTCAGATTTAAAAGTGGAATAAAAAGAAAAAATAACTTTTGTTCCATCACAAAAAAAAAAGTTGAATATTTCATATTTGGGAAGAAAACCAAGGTTTGATGCGTTGACTGATTGACAAGTGTAACTAAATGACAAATTGCCATATTTTGGACAATAAAGTTTTTATTATATTATTATTTAATTATTATTATTATTATTTTTATTATTTTTATTATTATTATATTTTATTATTAATTGGAACATGTCAACAACTACACACCGTTTATATTACAGTAGCTGTGTATATTGTAATTCATTTGCATCTTTAATGTATTTTGTCTTTCGTTTGTTTTTTCGGGCATTTGACATAATGTTTTTTTGGGGGGATGGAAAATGGGGGAGAGTGGGTATGACCACCAAATTTTATATGGGATTTGATGTACTGCCTGGTGATTTAAAACGCATGAATCCTGTACAATAAATTAAAACACATTTTAATCAGTGCTGTATTCCTCATTGTCTGAGTGGGGTTCCTGACCTCCCATAGTGGGCAGGGAGGTATTTGCTGTGCTTCTTTCCCTGTTTTCCAATTGCATTCTGTCTTTTGTCTTGGAATGAGATTATTTAGTTTAATTTAACATATGGGGTTTTCACCCCATTGAGTGTATTCCTCTTAGTGCCATCTTATGCTGGTGTGCGGGGAAACATTTAGAATCTCAAAATACTGTGATAGTGTGCTCTTGGAATCTACATCTGTTCCCTATTTGAACCCTTCCACTTTGTCATACTTTTCCCTTTAAATCCTTTGGAATTGTACAAACTAGAATGTTTTTTATCCAATGTTCATCCTTTTTACTGGCGCTGATATGGGCCTAAATGTGTTTCAAGCGCCCGTAAAAACCCTTGAAAACATAAAAAAATTTCCCCTTCAACAGAAACAATTGTGTCATTACATGAGCTTTTATTAACTATGGGCTAACTAACAGGTAATGGGCGATTATAGACTCAATGTCATTGTTTTGTTAATGTACTTTCTTTCGCTTTGGGGAATTTTTGAGAAAATTCCATTTTTGCTCGTCTCAATAGGGCTCGGTATATATTTGATAACCTGGAAATTTAAGGGGACTTCTGAAAATATGGCGTTCCAATTATTGGCTTGGGGCTGTATATGTAATAATTATTCTTTGACATTTTTTACAATTAGTGATAACTCCTTTTAAGGATTTTACGGGCACTTGCGACACATTTAGCATGGGTCCAAGTCAAGGTTATTTCAGCGCCAGTAAAAGGAAAAAGATGTGTATTCTTATGCATTTTTGCTCTGGCATTTACGCATTTGTTTTTTTTTAGTTTTCTTAAACACTTTAATCAGTTTGTTGACCTGGACGTTTTATATCGGGAGTTCAGTATAGTATTATTGGGTGGGGTTATATTAGATTTAAAAGTGGATACTATTTATAGTGTCTATAAAGAGTAAAATTTAAATTATCTATTAATACAACACTGGTATGGTCTATTTTCTATTATCAAAATTTTGTTTCTCTATTTTCGATTTTGCAACTTTGTACGCATTTTTAAAATCTTTTGGATCTCCATTATATACAACACGGAACTAGTCATAGTTGGCAGGGAGGTCTTACTGTTTTCTGGGATATTGCTCTATATAAAAGCTCATTTAAAAAATAAATTTTTATCCCCTGTATCTGTTTTCCAACTTGCTTTCTGTCTTTGTCTTGAATGAGATTACTTGGTTTTGTCCCCGTCCTGGGTGGGTGCCCTGGCTGAGAGGGGAAACGTCAAATGTATAGTTAGGGTTTTTGGGGATGATTTTTTTTTTCATTGTAAATCATCTCTCTGTATGAACTGTATTTGTTTGTCTTTATATTATATATATGATTTGTAAAACATTTTGAGTGTATTTCCCATTAGAGTGGGAACCTGTTTTGGTGTCTGGATGAGACTTTTAGGTGATCTCAAACTAAATACTTTGATAATGTGCTCTTGAAATCTACATCTTTTTCCTATTTGAACCAACTCCTTTTTCTTACCTTCTCCCGGGTATTTTAATTGTCATTCTAGAACTTTTTGTCTCCCATTTTCTTCATTTATACTGGCGCTGAAATGACCTAACTTTTACCCCTGCTAAATGTGTTGAAAGTGACATAAAACCCTTAACAGCAAAAATTGTCTGATTTATTTTCGTGTGCTTTCAATTGAAAATCTAGAATTCTTTGACAATCCCTTATTATTCTTCACACAGCTATTTATAAATGTGTAGTATAATTTTGGACAAACATGAATGTGAAATTGAAATACTATAGACTTAGAGCTGTCAAAGATTACTGAGAAAATTTTCGATGTTGGAGTGACTGACAAAATTATTGAAAATGTTTTTTTTCAATTAGAAATATAAATTGTTTTTTTTATTGAGAGGCGCATGTGAGTCTATTCAGCAACCCTTTTCTTAGTAATGATCTTTCATGGTTTAGTTTGTGATGTATATTCTTTTGGTTGTACCGTGTTACTAATTTATACAGCATTACTACCACAGGTTACAATGGTGTTTCTGGGTGGGGTTCCTACCTCCCATAGCGGGCAGGGAGGTACTTGCTGTGTCTTTTATCCCCTTATCTGTTTTCCAATTGCTTTCTGTCTTATTTTTGGAATGAGATTTTTTGGTTTTGTCCCGACCTTGGTCAGAGTCCTTGGCTGAGAGGGAAACAGTCGAATGTAAAGTTATAGTTTTGGGAGATGATATTTTTTCCTTGTAAATCATCTCTCTGTTGTTATGCATTGTAAATTTTGGTTTTGTTTACACATTATATTATATGATTGTAAACATTTGGGGTGTATTCCTCTTAGTTGGGACCTGTGCTTGTGTCTGGGTGAGACTTTTAGTGATCTCAAACTAAGTACTTTGATAGTGTGCTTTTGCAATCTACACCTGTTTCTTTTTGAACCAATTCCCTTTTTCTTCCTTTTCTCGGATGCTTTATTGTAAATTCTATAACTTTTTACTATCCCATTTTCTTTCTTTTACTGGCGCTGATTTTGACCTTTGTGTGTTGCAAGCGCCGTAAAAACCCTTAAAAACAAAAAACAAAAAAAAAACAATGGGTTTAATTGGGAATTTTACATTTCTAATTTTTGCCTACCTGCAAGTATTCATATGGGCAGGGAGGTACTTACGTTTTCCTCTATCCCCTATACTGTTTTCCAACATGCTTTTTGTCTTTGGATGAGTTAATTGGTGTTGTTCTGATCCTGACTGGGAGGGAAACCCCAAAAATGTATAGTATTTAGATTTTTTGGTTTTCTCAAACTTAAAGTACTGGGGGGTTTTGGATAAGTGTGTTCCTTGAATTTTTTTTTTACATGTTTTCTATTTGAACCAATTCCCATTTGTCTTAACTTTTCTCGGGTCTTTAATTGTAATTTTAGAACTTTTTACTCTTACATTCTCTTCTTTTCCCCTGCGCTGATATGCCCTTAATGTGTTGCAAACCCTAAAACAAACAAAACAATAGTTCGTGAAAAGCTGTGTATGTCCTTTTGCCTGTTCAACCTTCTTTTTTCATGTTTCACTTTTTAATGTACAATATTTGATGAATAAAATACATTTGAACTTTTGCTTGTGTGTTGTGCATTTATTTTTTTTATTGATATTTTTTTTGGGATCCATTTGACTGGATCCTTTTTTATGTTTCTTTGAACGAAATAAACCATCCTTTCCTTCCCTCTTCCATTTTGCTGGTGCTAAAGTCTTTTGACCTTCCCCTGGTGGATAGAGAGGTCACTTGCTGTGTCTTCTCTTCTCCATGCCTGATGCCTGTTTTCACTTTCCGTGTTGCCTAAGTCTTTCCTTGATCTGGATTGACATTAAATCTTCAGTTAGTTGGCATCCTGGGCAGGGTTCCTGACCTCCCATAAGTGTGGGAGGAAGATAAATACTTACTGCGTTTTCTATCCCCCTATATCTGTTTTCCAACTTGCTTTCTGTCTTTTTCTTGGAATGAGATTACTTGTTTTGTCCTGGCCCTGGCTGTATAGTTGTTTTGGAAGATTATATTTTCCCCCCTTGTAAATCAATTCTGTTATACACTGTATTATGTTTTGTTTAACATATATTATATATATATGGTAAACATTGAGTGTATTCCTCTTAGTGGGGACCTGTACTGTGTCTGGATGAGGAAATTTTTGGTGATCTCAACTAAGTACTTTGATAAATGTGCTCTTGGAATCTACACCTGTTTCCTATTTGAACCAATTCCCCTTCGTCTACCTTTTCTTGGGTGATTTAATTGTAATTCTACACTTTTTACTAAACCCATTTCCTTCCTTTTACTGGCGCTGATATGACCCTTAATGTGTTGCAAGTTTGCGCGTAAAACCTTTAAAAACAAAAAAGTAGTGGGATCTTGTGCTGGGTTGGGTGGACCTTAGGTGTCTTA
>NW_027625650.1:0-2500 GCF_034508935.2 Berghia stephanieae
AAGAAAAATAGTAACAGAGAAATTCATTCATTCACAATCAAAACACCATTTCTTCACGTTCCTAACGCATTGATAATGATACCCGACTCCGAGGACAATGAAGCAATTTATTTCTAACGAAAAAATACCCCCCCCCCCCCCGACTCCTTTTCAATGAATGGAAACACAGACATACACACACACGTACGCACACACACACACAAACACACACACAGAAACATGAAAATCAAGCCAATTGCATTAAAAATACGAATAATAAAAAAAGAGCCCCCCCCCCCCCCCCCCCCAAAAAAAAAAAAAAAAAAAAAAAAAAAGAAAAAAAGAATACACAAAATACAAAAAGAACCCCCCACCCCCAACCCCCCCCCCCCCCTTACCCCCCCCCCTTACCCCCCCCCAAAAAACAAAACAAACAAACCACCAAAAAAAAAAAAAAATCAAAATCAAAAATAAACAAATAATGTCTTTGCCGAAAACGGGCTCGAACCATGGACCTACCCGTCCGAAAGCGAGTGTCACACTTACAAGACTGCAAAGCGTACAAAACGTTTTTTTTTTTTTAAAAAGAAGAAAAACCAAGTACTGAGTCTTTATATGGCGCAATAACCACTTGAAGCGCAGAAACCCTTAATATGGGGGACGAAACAAGGTAGACACGGAAAAAGAAAAGAAAAAGAAAAAAAGAGAAGAGCAATTCCAGACAAGACATAAATGTTTCTTATGTATGACCCTTCACCTCCGTTATTTTCACAAAAACGCTGCCGGAAGCGACTTGGCAAATTGTCTTCCAAATTGTCGACTATTAATTTCCACCAAGCAAAATAGGCTATGCATGCAGAAGCAAATATCTGAACTCAACGGTAGTTTATGATAACGAGATAACAAAAAAAAAGTCAGATGTTTTCACTCACTGTCACCTTTATCATATCGCTAGATAAACAACGAACACTGTCTGTATAAAGAAGAGCCATGCGCTTAAATCACAATCCACGATCTTTAGAATAATTCTGCATTACTCGGGAGAAAAAAAAAAACAGATTAAAAAAAAGTTGGCAATAAAAGTCCTTCAAATATTGATCGTTGAAAATGATCTTCATCCTTGCAAAATCTATCAAACCTCATTTTCAAAATTATGTGCTTTTTCTGAATATGCTGTAATTCGACATACACTAACGACAGACGGCACCCTTCGTCTCTTCTCTATACGACCTGAAATCAACGCAGTTTCATTATTGAGCTGCATTAGAAGCCCAACCAAACATTTAGACGAGAAGAATAGATGGAATGGGACTAGAACAATCCTCTCAATTTGAATTAACTGATGAAATGCGTTAAAGTAAAATACTCAGAACATCTGCCAGCCAAATGAGTCATAGCAACGCAGTAAACTATGAGTAACCACAAACGTTTATAGTTTGATATATCATTTTAGTGAGAACTATTAATCACCCAACTGGATGTCTAAAAACAATAACAAAGAGCCAAATGACGTCTTCTTCATTCATTCTATAGGTAACAACAAGAGATGAAGTGAGTAGAAAAGTGCCAGAAGACAAAAGAGAATAAAAAATTTTTCGGCGTGGTTCGTGGGTAGCTCATACGGTAGAGTCACGCTCTCACCGGCCAGGCGGAGTTGTACCAATTAGGTCGCAGGTTCAAGCCCCATCACCGCCGCGAAAAAATCTTCATTCGTTCTATAGGTAGCTGTGTGCAAATAGTTTTGGCAGCTACAATCCAGTGATGTTTCGGGGAATTCTCCCATGAGGCCCACTCTGTATCATCCATGGCTCTTATCAGCCTTCCAATCATGGCTACTGTAACTGCCAACAGATCACACCGCCACCTGACACGCTTATCAAAACACACATTGCTGCTCATGAATAAATAATATAATGCATCACATACATTCAATAGGTAGTAGAGGATCACGGTCTGTAAAAAAAGGATTGAAAGAAAAAAAAAAAAAGGAAACGAATATAACAGCTGTATTTCGGGATAAATACGAATAGCGGATTTAGGGCATCTTTCTCAACCAGCAGTAATTTCAGAAAAGTAAAGCTATATAAGGATATTTTGAAAGAAAAAAAATGTTTACCCTACTTAGCGAAATGATGGAAAAAATTTGAGACCCAGGATCAAATTTATTTTTCGTTTACGAATTAATGAAAAAAAAAATTCAACCCACTTTAAAGTCCCAAATTCCAAAATGAAACAAGAAATGCAACCATAATAATATGCAGGCTGTTATAAACTGATAAACCCCCTTTTTTCATTTTGACATAACTTTTTTTTTATGCTATAAATATTCATGAATTAAAATCACCCACAACTTGTCAAAATATTTCTTACACTGAAGACTCCTTTCAACTGCCCCCCCCCCCCCCTCCCATCCTTCAAGGAGCATTACAAAGTACTTTGTCGTTTTTTTTCATTTTATCGTACCATTATTAATGCTGTGCGCTTAGCACACCCCCCCCCCCCAATAAGAACAAAGAAACAA
>NW_027625651.1:0-6837 GCF_034508935.2 Berghia stephanieae
AACAACGCTGTAATGGCCAGTATCATTTTAACTTAATACGGTAAGGAATTGGAAAAGACCTTTTCCAAGGACTCAACAGCACCGGAAAGGTCGACCCAGCCTTCCAAGCGGGTGTCTCCACAAGAAAACAAAATTTTTTTTTTAAATGAACAATAAAGGGTGCCCTATGAATTGAATTTTACAGCCAAAAAACATTAAAGGGCAGTTTTCATAGTTTGGGCCCAGGGACCCCGAGTTTAACCGGACCTATTAGGGGAAAAACAACAAATAATTGATGCTAACCTTTGGATAGGACACTTCTATCACAAATACTTTAATCTAAAGACCAGCTCCCTATTTCCCCCTAGAGGGGGGAGGGGGGAGGATCAGAAAAAATCTCAACTTCATCCGAGATTGATCGTGGTCCCCTCCTTGAGGGGATCTTACCTATTGCATTTCCACATCACCCTATGCTCTACACAAAAGAATGTTACAAATACAGTTATAACTAAATTTTGTCGGTGGTACCTTGAAGTTTTTTTATTTTTGCAATTTTTTGAAAGAAAAAAATTTTGTCATTAAATTTTGGGATGGTATTCTCTTTTTTTAAAAAGCCCCTCATTTTTTGAACTTTTTTTTTATTGTTTCCCTTTTACAAGAAAACAAACAAATCTAAAATATAGCCAAGATGTCGGGGACCACTCTTTTTAGGGGCCCGAGCCTTCGTTTCTAGACTAAAAAAAAAAAGAAAAAATTTTTGAACCCCTGCATCAATCAAAGAGGATAACATACTACAAACTATATAAGGGGAAAAATCAGCAACGGAAATTGAAACGGATGGCAACACATAATAAATAAATTTATAAAACTGTTGTCTTTTAAATTTTTCAGTTTCAGTCGGAAATTTTCGGGGGATACCATCGCGATCCTAATCACGGGCTCGTCCTTCTTATCTTTTTTGGGATAATACTGACTTAAAACTTTAAACCCAAAGAATTCAGAATTTTAAAAAAAACACGAATTTTAAACAGTTACACGGAATGAAATTTGTTGAGTTGTTGGAAAATGCCCCAGGGAATTTAAACCCCGGGCTACGAAAAACAGAAAACGACGCGCCACGTTACTATGATTTCGGGTGGGGTTTTGCCATCGATACTGGTTTTTTTTGGCAACGATGGGGAGATAAAAGTTTTGACCTTTTTCCCAATGTCCGACTTCCCAAACGAAGAAATCACAGGATCATATCGAAAAAGCACACGGGGGAAAAAAAAATTTGGGTTCCTTTTTTTTTTTTTTAAAATCATTTATTAAAAGCAGGGGCTTTAGTATTTACTGGTTCAAATATGGGTCATATATATATTTTTTTATATAATAATATATATATAAAATATATATATTATATTTTTTATTTAAAATTATATTAATTTATTTATTTTTTTTTTATTTTTTTTTAATTAAAATTTTTTTTTTTTTCACTTTAAAAAAATTTTTCAACCCAAATAATCCATTCAAAATGAAATCAACCCATAATTTTTAATTTTTCCCAAAAAACGTAATCAAAAAAAAATCACGAAAGGAATACAACTAAAAAATAAACGACGAGCATAATGCGAAAACCCCAAAAATAGAAGCCCCTTTCGTTCACTAAAAAAATTAAAAGTCTTTAACCCCTAAAGGGCGAAGGTTAATATTTTGTTACATTACGGTTTTCAGTAGTAGTGTAACCCCTTTGGGTTTTTCGAGAACAAAAAAACAGCGATATACTCATTTCAATCAACTGAAATTGCATCATTTTTATGCTGTCTTGGTGGTTAGAATGATTGTGCCGGGGGGGGTATGGTTGGAATAGTGGTAGGGGTGGTGGTGGTGGGGGGGGGAAGGGGAAGACGAGGGGGTGAGGGGAGGATTAATTATAAGGGGGGGTTTGGGTTTGGGGGTTTTGGGTTAGAATTTTATTTGGGGAAACATTGTTTTGTTGTTAAATTTTGGGTTGTTGTTGTTGTTTTTGGTTAATGATGTGATGATAATGATGATGACAACGACGTTCGTCACATGATTTTTTCCACCTACGATTTTAAAAAGTTTTTTAAATATTAGGCTTTCCCAAATAAAGTTCCCAATCTCTCCTATGCATTCGTTAACTATCACAAAAACGACCTGTTATTTTTTTACTCCTTCCCCCAACCAACCCCTAGCTTCCCCCCCTTTCGTCCAAAACCTTCTTATGTTTAGCTCAGGACGGGAAAAGAGGGAATCGCCCCCCCTTTCCCTTTTTAAAAATTTTTTTCCCACTAAAATTTAGTTTTCAACTCTCCCCTTACTCAAAGGTATTTCTCTTACTTTTCAATTGTTGGGGGAAAAACCAAAATGGGGGTTTATTTTATATTTTTATTTAGTCGTGATTTGAATAAAATTTTTTATTTTATTAGGGGGAATACAAAAAAAATTTTTTTTGCAAAATTATTTGTTGGCAATAAAAATACAGCGGTAATTACTTTAAAATAATTAATAAAAAAAAAGAATACAAATTAATTTGTTAAAAAAAAAAAAAACAAAAAAAAAAAAAACAAAAATAAAAAACAATTTTAAATAAATGATTTTTGAGAAGTATTTAAAGAAAACGAAAAAAAAAAAAGAAAAAATTTAAAGGGTAAACAAATTAAAAAAAACAACAAAATTAATACAAATTTGTTTAAATTTAGAAGTTAATAAATTTTAATTCAATACTGGAACCCCCCAAGTCATTAATAAATGGTACCAGCACAAAAAGGGCAATAAATAAAAAAAAATTTCGTTTGCCAAAAGCTCTATTCATGTTCATGGTTATTAAGGGGGGGTCATTTGAATGGATTCCACAGTCTGACTCACGTCCGCCTAGCAACAAATCGGCGGCTCTAAACAAAAAAAATCCTGTTTGGGGCCGGGAAGGAATAATGGGAAAATCCTCAAAAAAAAATTTTTATTTTAAAATAGGGCCAATTTTTTTACCAATTGCTACACCAGTCAAAGCACCCCTGAAGTTTTACAGATTTCCAAAGGGAAGGCAAAAAAAAAAGGGAAAAAAAAAGGGGACCCTTTAGTCGGGAAAGCACGCACGCCTCGTCAAACTTTGATAAGTTCTTTACCCAATCTGGTCAAGTTCTGTTCGTAGCCCTATATTTTATGATTAAATTTAAAAATTTGCACAAATAAAAAAAAAATCTTCCCAAAAACTATTTTTATTGAGTTGAGAAAAAATATACTAAATCGTTTTATGTTAAGGCGAAAAACGAAAGAGTTAATTTTACTGATAATAATAAGTGAAAATTTTTTTTAAAGGGGAAACAAGAAAAAAAAGAAAAGAAAAATTTTTGTTAAATCTACTTTAAACTCGTCCTTTATGGAAAAATGAAAAAAAAAAATAAAAAAAAAAAAAAAACCCCCCCCCCCCCCCCCCCCCCCCCCTCCCCTCACCTCTCTCCTCTCTCTCTCTCTCTCTCCTCCTCTCTCCCCTTTTCCTTTTCCTCCTCTCCCCCAACACCCCACACCCAAAACCACACAAAAACACACAATTTTCCTCTTTTTTTTGGAAAGTTTCTCTGATTCTCTCCCATGCCTCCCCCCCCCCGACAGCCGGGGGGCAACTCGGGGAAAAAACAAGAGGCGGCAGGGGCCTCCCCTTTTCCTTGCCCATTTTTGACACTCCAAAGTTTCCCCTCACCCCATGTCCAACAGTACTACTGAAATAAAGAGAAAACGCCAGTCTTGCCCCACTCAACCCCAAATCAAAATTTAACTGTGTAAATTTAAAATTCAATTTTTATATAATAGCAAAAACATCAAAAAGAAGAGGGGAAATGCGGCATTTTCTGAATGGCATTCATAAAAACAGGCGAGAGACCCACCATAACCTAGTCTCTTGCCACCTTTGATTTATCATGATTGACTGGTGTCAAACAAGTAGTCTAAAACAAAAACTTATCAAATTAAATAATTACCCAATTGCCCAACAAAATTTTTGTTTTTTTTTTAATTTTTATTTAGGTGAAAAAACAAAAGCCAAAAAACTCTCAAGGTGTGTTCTTGTACTTTAGAGATGGGGAAAAGCCCAAACCCCCTAAAGTTTGCAGAAATAAAAAAAAAATTGTTTTCCATCAGAGCCAAAAAAAAAAAAAGAAAAGTGCACAAGGGGTTCCCACCCCATCTCAATTGGCACCAACATCAAAAGTCCACCACCCCACCCCCAACCACCACCCCCACCAAACCCCCACCACCCCACCAAACCCCACCAACACATCATCTCATCACCCATCATTTTCATCATCTCATCTATCCAGCCAACCCCTTTCAATCACACAAAGCCCCACCTTTAAAAAAAATTCCTCATCTCTTATTTTCCCCTCATTATCCCATTTCTTTTCCCTTCATCATCCAACTCCGCACCATATCACAGGTTCCTTTTTTTTTAAAAAAAAAACAGATTTGAAAAAAGTGAGGATACTTTAAATAGAACAAAAAAATTTAATTCAAGAAAAAAAAATTTACAGAAAAAATAAGGAAATAGCTCTTTAAAAAACCCCCAACTAATTTAGTTTCAACCCCTTTTAACTTTTTCAGCCAAAAAAATTTCTTCGAATGGAGACAGGTGTACTTCTTTTAAAATTTTAAATTATTTTTCAATATTTGGGGGCTTTGAAAACATTATTTTTTATAGTAGAAAAAATAAAAAGGGGAAAAAACCCCATCCTGATTCAAGTTATTTTACCCAAATAACAAAAATATCCCCCCTTTTTTTAAATAATAAATTTATGAAAAAAATTTTTTTAAACAAAAAAATTGCTTCATGTAAAATTTCTGTTGAAGGGGCTAATAAAAGACTAAAAAAAGAAACATCCTCTCATATTTCCCAAACCGTTAAGAGAAACACATTTTTTTTCAATTTGTTCGCACTTGAAATCCCCCATCCCTCTTTTTTAGGAGATTGCTTTTGTTAGCTTTGCCATTTATTTTGTACAACACAATATTTTTTTATATCATCAAATCACCATTCAAAAAATGGTTTTGTGGGGTCCAACTGTTTTAAAAAAAAAAATGACTAATTAGGCATTTTGTATAAATGTTGCAATTCATTAACTTTGTTAAATAAAACCCAAATAGTTTTGGACTGAAAACCCCAAGGCTCATCAAGATAGATTTGGGGAAAGTAAAAGAATAAAAACAAATTAGATTTGCCATCCCAAATGGGCAAAAAACAAACAAACTAAAAAAAAGTCTTTTTTGGGGGTTTTGTGGTAGACACTCGCTTTCAATCAAAGGGTCCGGGGTTTGGGCCCCCTCCGGGCACTAGTTATCCTTGGGAAGGGCTTTTACTCAAAATCTCTCACCGTACTCAGGTTCAAATGGTCCGGGCCGTTAAACACGTTGTCTCTGTCCGAAAAAAAAAATTTGGGAAATTCCCCCCAACGGGCTTCATGCCCGCTTACATTTTTAAAGTTCTGTTGGGCCAACCCCCTTGTAAAGCACTTTAAACCATTTAGGGATATTCCGTTAAAAACCTTTTTAAAAAAAACAAATTAAGTATTCTTTCATTATTTGTTTTTGTTGAAAAGGGGGGAAACCCCAAACGTCCATTTTTCTTTTTTCGTATATTAAATTAAATTCACTTTCAATTTCACAAGTTTATTTCTTCGAGTTTCAAGCAAAAACATTTTAAATTAACCCCTTAACCCAATAGGAAGTTTTTTCCCGTCTACATGGCTAAAAAACCCTTTATTCCCCCATAGGGGAAATTTATCCGGGTCTATTCCCAGGGGGAGACTGGAATAACCACGGTGCACCCCCAAAATTGAGCGGGGCAGGTGACTTTAAAGGGCCCAAAAGCGCCGGGGAACGAACTCGGTACCCTTTTGGGGCGAAGCAAAAACCCACCCCTGATCACGGGCCCACATGAGTATGATAAAATGTCAGCGGGTTGGTGATTGTGATGCCATATATATTATAATAAAAGGGTTACAACACGAACTAAATAGGTAGAGACTATAGGCAATAGCAACGAAAATTACGACAAACCAAACCTCCAAAGACTCAAAAACCGTGGGCCATAAATAAAAACCCCAATATTCAATGACCCCTCTCTCTCCCTAAAAAAATCGAACGAAACAGTTTAAAACTTTTATTGGGTATATAAATTGCCTAAACCAAAGTAAACGTTATTGTCCAACTAGTTTTTGGGGATGTTTAGTTTTGAATGAAATGAGAAAAACAAAAGACTCCTTCACAGAATACTTTATTCTTTATGCTCTTTAAATTTTGAAAATTTAACCATTGAGTAAGTGAAAGTCAAAAATGACCCACGTGATGATTTTCACCCCGCGAGACACTTTTTGTCATTGGAAATATTCCATGGGGGGGTATGGAAAGAGTTTGTGCAGCCATTTTTTTTGACTGTTTAAACCCCGCCGGTTTTTTGCCCTGCTTCTGCCAGGGTTACTCACGATTGGAACCTATTAGCCCGACCCAGAATAAGACCAGAACCAAAAACGGGGTTTTTCCCGTCAGGGGAGGACAAAATGACGATGGGGGGGAGTGGGTGGAGGGGGGGGGGGGGGGGGGGGGGGGGGGGGGGGGGGGGGGGGGGTGATAAAAAGAACAGGGCGTATCCCGGTTTATGCATTGGGGGCCTTTGATTTCCTCATCAAAAAACACACAAAAGTTTGACGAAATACAATTTTAATATAACTTTTGAAATTATCTAATTAAAATTTTATCATTTTTGGAAAAACCCGGTAAAAAGTTTTTAATCGAAAAAAAAAGGGTGGTTTTGCCCACCCTCCCATTTTTCCCCGCATGGGAACAAGTTCCTTAAGTTAAGTCAAAGTG
>NW_027625652.1:0-6835 GCF_034508935.2 Berghia stephanieae
CGTGACCTGGGGGTTTTTGATAAACAATTACCTGTTGAATGATTCTTACTCCAGTCATTACGGTGTTTGTTTACTTTTGGGAAACCTGCTTTTTCCCAAGTTTAATTTCGATCATGAACGCAAAAAAAAAAATTTTCAGAAAGAAAATATTTAGAAAAAAATTGGTTTTAATTGTTTTAAATTTGAATTTTCATTTTTTTTTAGTTGAAAGGGAAATTTTTTGTTTTAAATTTTAAATTAAAATCATATTTTGAGAAAAATAATTAACTTACTTTTTTTAAATTTACCCCCAAATTGCAAAAAAAAAAAAAAGACACGATCAAAACAATAAAAAAAATTTGGGTTTAAACCCCTTTAAAAACAAAAATTAAGAGAATTTTTTTACGTTTGGGCTCTAAATGGACTTGTCAATCATTTCATAGTAATTTGCCGTTTATAAATTTTGGGGTGCCGTAATTGTTTCGTTTTTAAGTCACCGAATTTCACAATGAAGACAATCTTTTTTCACAGAATTTAAAAAACAGAAAACATAGATAATTCCAAATTCCCGGGGTGGTTTTAAACATTTTTTTTTTGTTTCAAAAAAGGGAAATTTTGTGTATTTTTCCGGGAAACGACCCCTTTTTGTGTGTATGGGTATTTATTTTCAAAAAACTGTCTGTCTGCATGAGCGTTGGTTTTGTCAAGACGTAGGGGGGAGGGAGGTGGGGGTGGGGGGGGATTGGGGGGGAGAGGGGAGGGGGAGAGGGGGGAGGGAAGGGGGGAGAAGGGGGGAGAGGAGGGGAGGGGGGGGAGAGGGGGGGAGGGGGGAGGGGGGGAGGGGGGGAGAAGAGGGGAGGGGGGGGGAAAAAGGAGAATAAAAAATGGGGGAAAAACATGGGGTTCTCAAAAAAGGGGGGGAGGGAGGAATCCAAAAGGGGCCTTTTTCCTTTGGGGGGGGTCCCATTTTTTTTTCACTTTTCTTTCAGTCAAAAAGTAACCCTTATAAATTTTAAATTGTTTTTGGTGTCTTACCTGTTCTAATACGTTGTAAACTGTCCTGTATTGTTTCCTGATAATTTAAATTGATAAATTTTTTGTCGTTTCCTTTTTCTAAAACTTTTTCTTCTTTTTGGTACATGAGACTGTAAGTCAGGGGAAATTGAAAAAGATGGTTTTCATTATTTTAAAATTGTCTACTGTGAAAATTTTGTGGAAATGTGATGAATGTGTCTCTTGCGTTGGGGTCTAAGGGTTTTAATGTCACTTGACGGGCCCAAACTTGAATGGGGAGGGCCCCCACTCGTTTTGTTTGTATATGTTTTGTTTTTCCAAATACCCCATTGTAAAAGTCACTGGGTACAAAATCTGTCCACAAATGCGGGTGTTTTTTTTCTTTGTCCGGGAGTTTATTAAAAAAAATTTTTTCCTTTATATACTTTCATTTTTTTTGATTCTTTTTTAAACTTTTTTAAAAAATTTCACTTTTGAAAGTGTTGTTTCTTAAATCTT
The DNA here is from genome assembly GCF_034508935.2 of Berghia stephanieae. Taxonomy (NCBI): domain Eukaryota; kingdom Metazoa; phylum Mollusca; class Gastropoda; order Nudibranchia; family Aeolidiidae; genus Berghia; species Berghia stephanieae. The sequence continues at coordinate 1,492 of NW_027625652.1, forward strand.
TTCCCAATTTTCAAAAAATCAAAAAAACAAAAGTATTTAAAATTTTGAAATCTTTTCACAGTAAAACTTTTGCGATTACGTTTTTTTTTTCTTTTTGAAAATGAGGCTGTATAGCCAATAATCCCAAAATTTCATTTAAAATTTTATGTGGGTTTTTCCCTTTAAATGTGATCATTTTACCTTATTTCATTGCAAAAAATGATAGCATTAAATCATCAATGTTTCAAACAAAACATGTTATTCCTGTTTCATATACAGTAGGCGACGCATTACTGCACGCTCACGGGAGAAGCCAAAAATCATGCTGCAATGCCTCGACCACTAACAGGATTATAGATCTAAACGATTCGGTGGTTTTACAATACGACCTCTCTTAGTGACACCTAGTCTCCTATTACTAAAATGTTGGTAAACCTTCATTGACAGATTGATCTTCATCTGATTTAGCCTGATTACTCTCTTCTAAGACGTAATCATTTTCATTATCATCATCCAATTCATAAACGTGTACTCTTTGTATTGGTCTTACAAGAACCCCCTTAGCAGTTTTCAACTCTATGGTTCTTACCAAACCATCGCGCCGGGCAACAAGCGAATTACACGAGCCATAGGCCAATGCAACCTAGGACAGTTATCTTCTCTGATTAAGACCAATGAATTTTCTCTTATTGGTGAACTTTTGGGTGAAGATTTAACAAGTGGAAGATTACGGATATATTCCTTATACCAGAACTCCCAAAACTTGTCTAATTGCCTGCTGATTTGTAAATGACCATCTCGCAATAAAATGTTGGAAAGTGAACGTGTCTTACCACCGACAACGGGTTTATGACCATCAGACCGACCCAACAGAAAATGTGACGGAGTAAGCACCTCTTGACACTGCGGGTCATCAGAAACATACGTAAGCGGACGACTATTAATCACAGACTCAACCTCGACCAGTGCCGTTTCAAGTTCACTTCTTTTCAACACCCTATTCCCAAGAGTTTTCTTCAGTGACTGTTTTACAGATCTAACGAGCCTTTCCCCAAATTCCACCCCTCCACGGAGCTCTGGGAGCATTAAATGACCACTTCACGGTGTCACCGGTTGAACTATCAGCAATAAGTCTCTGAGCTGCTTGGAATGTCTTTGCGTTGTCTGACAAAATCTTTGTTTGGTTGACCGCGCCTTGCAACAAACCTCTTATAGGCCAACATGAAATCCCCCAAGGATAAGCTTTCACATAGTTCGAGATGGACAGCCCTAACCACACAACAAGTGAAGAGTAAAATATAGAACTTCTTTTCCAACTGCATCCGACGCGTAAAGCGGACCAGCGAAATCCAAACCACAAATGCTGAAAACATCTGATCGTTTCAAGCGTTCGGCAGGAAGTGGAGCCATGGCTTGACTGCATTCTACAGAATCAAAGCGTTGACACCGCACACAATAACGTTTAAACCCTTTTAGCTTGAGACCCTCAAACCTATGATCCAATATCTGTTACGAAGAGATTCCATCATTTGTGACACACCTGCATGTTTCAAACTAACGTGTTCTCGGCGGACAAGCAACAAAGTCAAATGGCATTTCGGCAGAATAATCGGATACTTCTCATCATGACTTAACTCAGAAAACTCCAAACGACACTTCATTCTAACAAGCCCTGAGTCATCTAGAAACGGATTCATTTTGTACAGCACCGAGCCTTTCTTCAACTTTTCCTTCTTCAATAGGCAATTGATTTCGTCTGAGAAATGAACGGCTTGGATGTGCAACAAGAGCTTAGTATTGGCGGCATCTAACTCTTCAACAGAGAGATTCTTATCTTTACTCACTTTTCTTTTGGTAGCATTGTTCATAAAGCGCAAGACCCATGCCATAACTCTAACAGCCTTAGTGTATTCTCCCCACCGTTTTGAGTCTAACACTGATTCAACACCAACAAGGCAAGTATTGACTTCAGAAGCCCCCTTTTCTTCTACCAGCGCTTCTTCATTAGGTGCACATTCTGAGACATTCGTATCGGCCGTAAATTCCTTCAACCAAGGAGGACCTCTATACCACAATGGGTTGGCCATCAACTCCTTTGCAGTTAAACCCCTGTGGTAAGACAATCAGCGGGATTTTCTTTACCACGACAATGGTTCCACGCCACTGGTTCCGTGACTCCTGAATCTGAGCCACCCGATTGCAAACAAATGGTTTCCACCTAGTTGGGTCACTTCTTATCCATTGCAACGTAACCAAGGAGTCTGTCCAGCAGAAATACTTGACATTATCAGGTAAATACAGTGAGTTGATAACAGAGCGAAGCAGCTTAGACCCTACAACTGCCCCAACAACTCCAGCCTAGGCAACGTAACGGGTTTCAACGGGCAAACTCTAGCCTTCGATAGTACCAAGGACACGGACACTGAACTATTTGACTCCAGAACTCTTAGATATATGACCGCGCCATAAGCTTGCATGGAACTGTCACAGAAACAGTGTAATTCAACTCTTTGTTTATCCCCCCAAGATACTGCAACATAACACCTTGGAATGGACAACTTCTTCAACTCCGTTACACCTTTGAGCAAGAACGGAATGCATGACACATAGCCTCGGAGACCTCTTCATCCACGAAAACTCCCAGTTTCCCCCAGATCCCGGAACAAAATTTTCACAGTATGATAAACGGAGATATTAACCCAAGAGGGTCAAAGATCCTGGCAATGCAACTGAGCACTAACCTCTTAGTCACTATCAAATCGGACGTGACTACCTCACTATCAAAGGTAATTGAATCTTCCCTTGATTCCAATGCATTCCAAGGACCTTAACTGACTCGACCTCGATGGTCTTATCCTTAAATTGTCTTTCACAATTTTCAGCAATGTCGGAACTATTAGACGACCATTTGCACAAATTCATGCCAGCTTCAGACATGATCTTCATGGCTTCTGATTTCAGACTCAGAACCTCTTCGGTGGTGTCACCACCCGATAACCAATCATCCACATACATGTTATCTGACAGTTCTTGTTTTGTATTTGATTCTGGATACTTGGACAAATGATGTCGGATCGTTGCATTTAGCAAAAAACGGACTGGCCTTATTACCGAACGGTACGCGGACTATGCGCATAACGCGAATTTTGTCACCAACTTTCCAGAGGAAACGATGGCATCTCGATCTTCCGGTTTCACCAAGATCTGGAGAAACGCCTTTTCAATGTCTGCACTTAACGCTATTTTGTACCTCCTGAAACGCATGAGTACATTACTTAACAACGGCAACAGGTTTGGGCCTGTATGCATGCAGTCATTCAGAGAGACTGCATTCGGACCGGAAGCAGACGCATCAAAAACGGGACGTATTTTGGTAGACACACTAGACATCTTCACCACAGGTCGGTGTGGAAGATAAAACTTCACGTTGACATTTGTCACCTCTTCCTCGTCTTTTATTTCTTCTATTATGCCCTCTGCCTCCATCTTATGGAATACCTCATTGTACCCCTCTTTTAATACTTGATCTTTAGACAACTTTTGTCTAACCTTTCAAGCCTAATTCGGGCTTGCTCTTCATTGTCTGTAAAGACTGTTTCTTTGTTTCGACCCAGGGCAAGGCCACTTCGTACCTTTGCCCATTGTGCTTAATGCTCTCTGAAAATTCAGTCATGACTTTTGACTTAATTTCTGGTTTGGCCTCGTGACAACATTCGAGGTAACTTAAATCCCACATTTTTATAAAGTCTGAATGAGGGATATCTGTTAAACATAATAGTTGCGTGGGGTTCGAATCCCTTGTCTGAGTGTTTGAACTCACATAAGTCCCTGAGAGAACCCATTGTGTCAAAATGGTCTTTTGAGCGACCAATCCAGAGGACCCACTTACACTGATTCCTGCTCTGACTATCTTCCAATAATAATCTTGTCCAAACAAGAAGTCAATAGTGACATCACCATCACTCTGCAAATTCTCAGAAAAGTTGCATGCGGTAAATTCTGACATAACACTAACAGGTATAGCAGGCCGATACATGGGGGCACAGATTGTTCACCTCAATCAAAAACATGGAAGTCTTACTTCTATCTGGTAAGTCAAAGCTAACATTATAAACATTCTTTGTGGAATTACCAGATGGCTTCTTAGCCTCAAAAGCAGACACATTCAATTTCTCACGACCATACAAGGTTGGATGGATCAATTTGACAGCTTTAGTGGAGATGAAGCTTCGTGTCAGCACCACTGTCCAGCAAAGCTGTAAATTGATTTCCATTTACAGACACTTTCATGGTTTGTAACACAGTGCTCTCGTTTGTAAGTTTACTTCTACAAAAACTAACATTGGTGGATTCGGAATTAACATCAACATCCATCTTTTTTTGTGTCTTCTTTCTTACAGAAGAAAGCATGTGCTTTTGACCACATGATTTACAATGAGAATAGCATTTTTTAGCAATATGTCCTTCTCTTAAAACAAACAAAACACAACTTGTTGTCCTTAATCTTAATCAAAACATCCTCTTGTTTCATCGAATTAATTGTCCGACACTTTTCCGTTGGGTGTTTACCAGAGCAAAACAAACAACGCCCGCTGTCATCACTCATAGTAGACGTAAAGGCAGACACCGTTGACGAGGATCCATGATGACGATTCGTTGGTTGTCGTTGTTCACGCGCTCACGTTGTTCAGGATTGAAGCTGTAAGAGCGTTCCCGATTTTCAATCTCGCATTGCAAAAAATCCATTAAGAAGTCAAGATCCGCTTCCTTCCTGAGGCTCTGTCTGGCCCACATGAGTCGAATATCCGACGGCAACCGGCTCACGATGATTAGAGTTAGAACCAAACCAAATTGCTGCCATCTACATCCAAGTTTTTCAGACTTCTAATGTTCACTTGTAGTTGATTGAACACCGACCACAATGCTTCGTGTTTCGCGTGTTTGGAAACTCTACATTTAACAAATTTTGCACGTGTCCAAAAATAATTCTTTCTTTTCGACAAAAACGATCTTTCAAAATATCCAAAGCAACTGAATAATTTTCTGATGTTAAAGAAAGTCCTTGAATGGCAACTTTTGCTCTCTCCAGTCAAGAAACTCTGCAAATAGCTAAATTTCGAAATGTCTGGTAAGTTGGTCTTATCAATAAGAGCTGAAAATTTGTCTTCAAATGATGGCCACTCGGAAAAATCACCGTTGAATTTCGCTATCTCAATTTTCGGCAGTTGGGGTGACGCGGTATAATGGGATCCGACTGTAGTTAAGTTGTGCAGGTGTTGGGCCCTGAATCGGCATTTGGGGGAAAACTGATTCCATTTGCGATTGGGTTGCGCGGTTGTTTCATTAGTTCAGAAAAGGGGGGGCC
>NW_027625653.1:0-6835 GCF_034508935.2 Berghia stephanieae
AATTAGAACACATGTAAAAAGAAAACATCTAAACCAAGTTGTATAGAATGCCAAACAAAGCAAAGAAAAAAATCACCCCAAAAAAAAGAAACAGCCTACCTCGATGGGATTGGTCTCAAATCCCGAAAATTTTTCATATTTTCGTCACTGAAGAGTTAAAAAAATGGGTAATATATTCAAAATTGGCAGTAAAATGGTATTTTAGTTTCTGTCCCCTTATGTAACTGTACTCCTCGTCCGCATCAAATATGTCAGAGGAAATTTGGGAAACATAAAACCTCCCAAAAAAAGTCGGGAAAGCCCCAAGACCAGCGACACATCGTCCCCATTTCCCCTTCACTAAATTTTAAAAGGTGGTACGAAACCGCCTTAGGGCGGGGGAAGACTTTCGAAGCTGGGTACGAAATAAACTTGTAGGTGTACCATACGCACATTTTCCCCTATACTACTCCCTTACACTATAACTACAACTACAAAACCCTACTACTATACTACTACTACTATACCTCTTCAAAAAATACGGATTTAACCCAATTTATAGTTTTGACTGTAATTAAATTTTTTAACCATTAATTTTTCATCCGATATGATTTTGTTTCGAGGGGTTGAAAGCTTTGAAAACCCATGACGGTCGGATGCTTTTTTAAAAAAAATTGAAAGATCCCCTTGGTAGTTAACAACTTTCTTTGAAACCTATTCAAAAATTTTTTAAGTAAAAGTGGTGTCCCGATAAAATATATGCCCCGTTCTTTTACTGCCCCAAAAGCAAAACCAATTTTTTTTCATTTGGGCCCAAAAAGACTTTACAAAAATAACCCAGAAAAAGAACTTTTTTTAAGGGGAAAAACCCCTAATTTGCCAAAACGCTTTACAAAGGTCCCTGACCAACGCAACACATAACATGAAGAACAAAAACTGAGCCTGTTTGGCATATTTTTTTTCTTCCGACAAGACAACGCTGTTGAATGCCAGGGACTCATTTTAAACCGGGTATGGTAAGAGGAAAGTGAGTTTAAGGGAGTCTTTTTCCAAAGGGTCAACATGCGCCCAGCGAGGCTCGGACCAGGACCTTTTATCCCAAAAACGAGTGTCTGCCACAGAAACCCCTAGCCGAACTTCATAATCTATATGCCCAATGAAGTTTAAAACCCCTGAAGCAGAACAAAGAACACTTAAAGAATATTTTTCAGGACAAAAAAAAAACAAAGAAAATGAATTTTCTCAGGAGTTTCAAACCCTTCTTAGGAAATTTAAAAAACACGTGAGGGGGCATTGAAAGGTGTAAGTGGAACCTCAAATATTTAAATTTAAAAAAATATTGATGACTTTTTTCTCCCATATTTATTTTTAATTGTTATTGTATTATGCCGTATGCGTAATTCATGCTTATATTATCTTCAAGATTAAGGGGTTATGGAAAATTTATAGAGCAATTTTGTGTGTGCTTTGGTATAATGGTGGTGTGGTGTGTTTTGTGTGTGGTGTGGTGTGTGTGGGGGGGAGGGGTTTAAAGATGTTTGACTTGAAAAGCGCTTTAAAGCCCGACAAAAGCGCTAAACAATGGTGAAAAAATTGATGATGATGATGTATGATATGATGTGAGTTTATGATGATGAACTATGATTTAAAAAAATAATGCGAAAACTTATTTCGCTATAACCCAGACCCCAACCAACCAAAATTGCAAATTTACTTAGGCTAAAAACAAAATCATTTACACACACAAGCACCACACACACCACACACTACACACACGCCACACAAACACAAAAAAACAAAAACCCAAAACCCTATCTTGCTTCTAAACCATCTAAAAAATCGAAACAGATATTTTTTTAAAAGCGAACGTTTAAAAAAAAAAGTTTTCTTTTTCACGAATGCCTGCATAAGGCGCCCCAAATAAGGGGGCGAAATGAGAAAAGGGTCTCATTCAGCATTTTTTCCGAATTCGAGGGAAAACAGTTTTTGGAATCACGGCCCGAACTAAGGGGGGGGTTTTTGAATTTTTTTTAAATTTAAAAAGGGTAAAAGGGGGGCATACCTACGCTTCAGGGATACTAGTCTGGCACGCTTTTTTGGGAAAAACTGAAGACTCTCAGATTGAAAATTGCGAAACCCCAAAACAACAGAGCTTTTACAATAATCCATTTCGATTTACGAGGGCAAAACCCAGGTGCTTGGTACATCCTCAATAGAACCCTAATGGAAGCAATTTTTTATTATTTGGAAAAAGAGTTGATGAGTGAATGTGATGATGAGAGATGATGATGAGAGATGGAGATGATGATGATAAGAAAAATTTATTTTATTATTTTTTTTTTTTTTAAAATTAATCAAGAATAACTCTCTTTTTAGATATTCCCCCCTTTCCCTTAAAATTTCTTCACGAAACCAAAATAATATTTATTAGCCAAAAACGAATTTCCAAGTCTCTTGAAATATCTCTTTAAAGCGGGTTTTACTGACTTTTTATATTACCTGCCAACTTTAAATACATAATAGGGCGTATTCGATTTTTCACATAAAAAATGCATTTCATACGTTATCCAAAACTAAAAAGTTTAAAAGGGGGAGGTTTTTGACATTAATTAATTTTGTATGGGGAATTTAACAACCCTTTTGGGGAAATTTTTGACTTTTTTAAAAGCGAAAATAGTTTTTTGGGTAAGTTTATTTGTTTTAAAAAGGAATTAAAGAAATGTCCAAAATTCCAAAACCGGGAAAATGTGCAGGTTTTAATAAAGGCCCCCAATTATGGGTTTGACTTTACAATGCGTTGGTTTTTAGAATTTTTCCCACCCACAAAAAATAATAAGCCCATTACAATTTGGGTTACAACTGAAATAAGTACCGTCGGCGAAAACCTTTAATTTCATATTTTTTTTCATTTTAACTATGATGCATGCTTTCAGGTAAAATATTCAAAACTCCACTAGCCGTAATTGACGACTAACCCCCATATATTTTAAACTTTTAAAATCAGTTCGACCCGCAAAATTGCAATTGGAACATCTGAAACTTGGTTTTTCCCCATTTTTTCGAAACAGATTTTTTAAACTCCCTGTTTTGCAACTTGCCCAGTTTCAACTAAACAATTACAACTACTGCAAAACAGTGCAGCAAGTTTGTTTTTGGCAAAAAAAAATTTGATCATGAAAACCAAATTTTTGGGGCCTCCTCCACGGTGCCCTTTGAAAAGCGCACATATTCAAAGCCGGCTTTTTTTAAAAGTGTTTTGACTGGTAAGCACCGGAACCACAGATCCGGGGTCATGTGTAAATTTGAAAATTACACTTTAAAATGTAAGAAAAAACGAAAAATTTTGGGAAAAAGACCAAGAACAAAAATTTGGTGATAGATCGTTTGCTTGTTTCGGCCCAAAGATTTGGAATGACTACCCCCCCTGGCTAGGGAGTGCAATCTTACCTACCTTTAAAAAGAATCCAAGACACATTTTTTTCTGTCTTTTTTTTTATTGACTCTATGAATCCTTGATTGGGTATGAATTTTTCATTAATTAAAATTTTTTTTTCACTTAAAATTTATATTTTTTAAATTTTAAAGTCCCAGAGCTTGTGTTTTTTCACGAGAAGACGCTAATAAATGTGTATTTTTTTGTTTTTTATTTTTATTTTATTATTATTATTATTTTATTTTTTATTATTTTTATTATTTTTATTATTATTATTAATATATTATATTATTATTTTTAGCTATTTAAATTAATTTAGTAAAATCTAAAACCAAAAAAAATGGCGTCCGGGAAAAAAATTTCAAAAGTTGAGTGATTCAACCTCGTTTCCCCCTATAATTTTTTTTTTTTTTTGCCCTCCATTCCACTTTTGATAATACCTGCTTAATAAGGGTCACAAATGCAACGAAAAAGCCCAAAAGATACAAAAAATAAATAAATACTCAGACGTTTGTGGATGCTTACATATAAAATGGTGGCCCGAAGAAAAACTTCACTCCCTTTTTGTAAATACAAAAAAAAAAAAGAAAAAAAAATTAAAAAAAAAACTTACTCAAAAAAAGAAGAGGGGTATAACAATTTCTCATATTATTTGTTTTTTAAAGCTGTAAACCATTTTAAAAAGCCGGGCCCGGCACCAAAACCAATATACCACGCCCCTGAAAAGTGTTCGGGGAATTCATCATAAGCCGTTTAATGAAGTTAAAAACATCGCTAAATTAATGTAAATACAATTTGTAAATTTTTCTTTTGGTTATTTAAAAAAATTGAAAAACAACAAATGCCAGTGGTCGCATGGAAAGTATGACTTTAAATTCACGTCATAATCACTTTTTTTCAAAAATTTTCAACTCCGGCATCGAAGAAAAAAATCGCAAATGTGAGGGTTGGCATCTATAGAAGATAGAAGATGACAGAAAAATAATCGATAGATAAAAAAAGGGAATAATATATATAATATAAATATATAATATATATATATATATATATTATATGAGTGTTGGTGGGTATCGTAGGTACAAAGAGCCGATAAAGAGGTTAGAGCTTAAAAAATAAAAATTTTATACCCCTTATAGTGGGGCCCAAAAGGGAATGATACAATTTTTAAAAAATTATAGTTATAAAATATTATAATATAAAATAATAATAATATATATTATAATATATTTTATATATAATAATTAGTAGATACACAATCATCATAATAAAAAATAATAAAAATACATATAAAATACATTTTTTTGATGAAGATAGATAGATGGGGGATATTGATAATAAATAGATTAAGATATATAAACAGATGAAATAGATAAAGATACTAAGTAAGTAAATAAAGAGAGAAAGGGAGAGAGAGGAGAGAGAGAAGGAGGGAAGAGGGGAGAGAGAGGAGAGAAAAGAGAGAGAGAGAGAGGACTAGAAACTAATTTTAAGAGTAATTTATTCGGTAAATTCAAAAAAAACTAAAAAAACATATTATTTCATCTAGAAGATAGGCGGGAAAGGGGAGAAATAGTACTATTGCAGAAAGCATGATACTAGTTGAGATAGAGCTAAAACCGACATTCATTTATTTAAATGTAAACTTTCAGACTAGCGCCATATTTTGCAAAAAGCAAATTGGGGACAAAAACCAAAAACTAGAACCCCAAAACCCCAACATACACCTCGCACATACTCTCTCTCTCCCTCTCCTCTCTCTCTCTCCTTTTCCACACACACAAAACACACAACATACACCACACCCCACCCATACAAAACTTGATGACCATAGCATTTTGGTCAGTGTCAATGCGGGACAATTTTGGGAAAAATCCTCGCTGATATCAAAAAAATTTTTGTAATGTAAAGGGAATTTATGGTTTTTTTTAAAAAAAAAAACATATGAATTTTCGAACCAAAAGTCACTCTCTCAAATAAGGCATGAATCATAAACCCACATTTTATAAATTAGATAAAAAATTTAAGTTTAAAAAAAAGTGAACTGCAAACTTGAATTTAATAAACTTTTAAAATTTAAAATGATTAAGCCTTTTTTGAAGAGAGTGACTTTGGTTCGTATACTTCATATGTTTTTTTAAAAAAAATTACGGTCTTTCATACAGTACGCCATTTTAACAGGTTACTCTCTCCTTACCGACGATTCTCAAACTTTTACAAAATTCTACCTACCCAACACATGAATTGGGTTTTTAAAACCCAAATTGCACGCACAAAGTGCATAATATCAGTTTTGAGACGAAAAAAAGCTTTTCAAAAAAGAATTTAAATTGAAAACTTTAAAAATTATTCCTGTTCCCAAAAAAAGAAAACTTAAAACTAGAACGATCTCAGACCCCCTGACTTCAATGTCTGAAATCTTTAAAAAAATTGTTTTGTTAAAAATTTGAATCTTTATGCCTTGTTAAGTCATCAATTGCTTTCAAACCAGCGGGGGCGTAAGGAGCCCTTTTGCTGTTTTTCAAAAAAACACAGGCAAACTAGATCACGCTAGGAGCTATTTCAAATTGCTTTTTTCAGATTTTTTTCCAGCTTTAAAACAAGCAACTCATTTGGTTGTTCAAAAAAATTTACTAGTCTGAATTTAAACAAGTAATAATTTTTTTGGGTGTTTGAATTTCTTTCGGAGAGAGCACAAATGTTCAATTAGGGCAAAACAAATTCCTGTATAACTAAAAAACTGGCCCTCAAGGTTTTTGTAGTCCCCTTATTTCCACAAAAAACCGAAGACGTTTGAACAAACCTGATGTACCTTTTTAAAAATTTGCAGATGACACCGCTCTTTAAGCCTCAAAAAAAATGGGAACGAAGTGGGCTTTATAGGCAAGAATTGATAGATTTTGTGTTTGGGGTGATCCCCCACCTAGACTTAAAAATAAGCAAGCAAAGGGGCTAGTGATTTAAATTTAGGGGAGTGAAGGAACCGATAAACCGTTTAAAAAAAAGGACCAATTCGCCAGCGAGTTCCCATACAAAACCTTGGGGGTAAAAAGAATGTGACAGGCTCAAGGGATAAACCTTTAAAAAAAATTAGGGATAAGTGTGCAGACGTCATAAATTTTTTACGAAACCTCTCATTTAGAATAGATAAACCCCCTGACATTATTTTATAGGCAGAATCGAAAGTGTTTTTTTTTTTTTTGTATAACAGCTTGGGAGGCAATTTTCTTCATGGGGAAAGGGAAAAAAAATAAATTCAAATATTAAAAAAACCCTAAAACCCCCATATAAAAATTTACGGAGATCTTTTAAACGAGAAAATTTTTTATAAATAAAATAACAAAAAATTAAATGACCCGTATCATCCCCTAAGACCATCAATTTTTAGTCAGAAAGAATGGTCGCCCTTTCTCTATTTTAACGAAA
>NW_027625654.1:0-6834 GCF_034508935.2 Berghia stephanieae
TAAAAATCACTCCGACAAAAAATACCAAGATAGTGTGGCAGGGCACCATACAGTTATTTTGGGGTTTGCTATTTAAAAAAATTTTTAAAACGAATTCTCATTATTTTACAAAATTTTTTTGGGATTTTTTAGATTTTGGGGGGACCGGGTTTTTTGTTAAAAAAAACAACCACCCCGTGGAATTTAAAGTATCAACCAAAAAAAATTTTGTAATCTTAAAAACCCTTTTTTTTTTTTAGTTCTTTTGATACAATTTTTTTTGTGAAACCCGAATCATTTTTAAAAAATGTTTCTAAAAAAAACAATAACAAAAAAAACGAGGGTCTTCACTTCGTTTTTTTTTTTCCATCTAAGTGCATTCAAAAAAAACATTGCGATTCCCGTATAAATGTTTCAAACCTACCAAAAAATGTGCATTTTCCCCCCTAATCTCCATATTCTCAATGTCATCAAAGTCTTTTTCCTTTATCCTTTTTTTTCCCCAGTCAAGCCCCGAAAGCAAACAGATCTCTCCCACCCTCCCCCAAACAAGAAATTCCTGGAAGTCCTCAAAAATTCCGTTTTCTGGGAAAAGAAAGATTTTAGTTTTATCAATGGGAAACAAATTCAAAAACAATCTAAAAAAAGGCAAATATTTAAGTGTTTTGGTAAAGCAGATCGAATTATCAGGAAAAAAAAAAACCCCCAAAAAATTTTTAAAAGACATTGCAATTTCATTATTTTTCTAGTTTTTTAAACAATCTTTCACATGAAACACGAAATAATATTTTAGCTTTCCACAATCTTTTTTTGGTGAGTCCCATGTGGTAAATATATATATATTATATTTTTTTCCCCCCACAGGGGCTCCCACCAAACCAGATTGTGGAAACTAAAATATTTTTTCATGTCATGGAAAGTTGTTTTTTTTTTATATATATAATATTTTTATATTTTTTAAATAAAAATATATATAAATATTAATATATATAATATATATATATATATAATTCTGTACCAATCCAATAATTTTTTTGATTAAAAAAAAATAAAATAAAAAAAACCGCCCAAAAAACTAAACTTTCAAGGGTCAAAAATAAAAAACAATGTAAATCATAAGGATGACAATCGGTTTAAAAAAATAAGCAAATATATATGTAAAATTCAAAAAAATAAAAAAAAAAAAAAGGAAGATTGGAAAAAAGGGATCTCTCACTAAAAAAACAATTCTCACCGACCCAGCTTTTTTTTTTTTCTTTCATCTGTGTCCCCCCGGTCATTTTTTAAAGACGCCTTTTTCCTATTCCCCCCCGTCCCCCGTCTTGTTTGTTTTATCACTAACCCCTTTTTTCCCCCTCAAACTGTACGTAAGACTCCCCCCTTAAAAACAGGCCGGGCCCCCCCCCCAAACAGGCCTCAAAAAAACGTGTATACCCTAAACTGGCATTTTGATATTTTAAAGCTCCCAACAACGGAGCTGACAAAAACCTGAAAGGTGTAGAAATTTTTAGTCAAAAAAATTCAAAATAGCATTTTTTAAAAACCAAATTTTTTTTGTTTTTTTTTTGGGAATGCATAGGTATTTTATTCCAAATCTTTTTTTTAATGAAGTTAATACTATAAAACGGGGTCTTTTCAATGAGTAGAGATTTCACATTCCCGCAAAAACCCCAGAAACAAAAAAAATTGGCTTCATTTTTGCGCAATATCCACTAAACCTGTCAAAGCCCTTTTTTAAAAAGGGGGCCCTTTGGCCAACGCAATGTTTAACCCTTTAGGACGGGGGCATGCGCCCCCCGTTAGGCGATATTACATTTTTTTTTTTTTTCGGGAAGAACAAGGCGTTAACGGTCAAACCCTCATTTTTAAACCTGAGTACCCCGTGAGGGGGAAGGGAGAAAGAGCCTTTTCCAAGGACTCAACTTTGCGTCCCAAAAGGGGGCTCGAAAACCCAGGCCCTTCCCACCAAAAACGGTGTCCATACCACTAACCACAAAGCCGACACAAAAAAGAAAGAATTAAAGCCAATTTTTTTTTTGGGGGTGGTTTTAAAACACTACGGTAAAAAAAAAAAAAAAAATGGTAAATTAAACCAGCAAAGACAGATGCACTCTACAAAATTTAGTTTTTTTTTCACTGTTTTCGAAAAGAAATTCCAAATAAAAATAAAAAACAGATAACCAAATCCAAATACAAAAAAACAGAAAAATGTTTTTTTTTTTTTTTCCCCCTTTTTTTAGGAAAAATTTTTTTTTTCGAAATCAAGCCCTATTCCACTGAGTAAAAAAAAAAGTTTTTTTTTAATTTTTTTTAAAATCCATTCCTAAATAAACAAACTTGGAGTTTTTCAAAGGTGTCTTTTTTTTTGGTAACCCCCAAAAAAAGGGAAAAAAAAACGCGGGAAAATAAAAGGGACGCCCCCTTTTTCGGCATTTTTTTTTTTCGACCTTTGGTTGTTCTTGGCAAATTTGGATTAAAAAAAATTGAAATTTGGGCAATTTTTTTAAAAGGCAAAATTTTTATTTGAGAAAAAGATGAAAATATTAAAGAGTTAAAAAAATTTTAAAAAAAAAACACAACCCCACACACAAACAAAAACCAAAAAAAAAGGAGAAAGAGAGGAGAAGAGGAGATGGGGGGGGGGAAGGGGGGGGGGGGGGGTTTTGGGGGACGTAAACAAAAAAAGAAAATAAAGAAGGAAAAGAGAAATTTTGGGCAAGGGGACCCAAAAGGTTTTCTGGGTAGAACGTGACTTTGGGGAAAACCAAAAATTAAACCCATGCTGAGGAAAGGAGATATTTTTGCAAATTTGGGGAAAAATTTTAAAAATTTTTAATTTTTTTTTAAAATTCTTGTAAATTAAAAAAAAGTCAAATTTTTCAGCTTTTTTTAAACCCAAAGCAATGGAAAACGATTAAACCCCTTGCCGTGGGGCCGCGCGGGCATTTTTTTACTAGTCCATTGAACTTTAAAAAAAAGGCAACAAAAATCAGAAACGCTTTTTTGGGGCCACGACCCCTTCCGCTCGGCCCCCCCTTTTTGGTGCCAAATCGTTTTTTTTTTTAACTTGTGATTCGGGCTGTAGGGGGGCAAAATGGCTTTGGTCTTTTTACAAAATGAAAAACAAATTGGATAGTGTTTTTTTTTTAAAAAACGGGGGAAAAAGGGAAAAAAAATCTCCCCCCCCTATTAATTATTGGAAAAAATTTTTCAACCAAAAAAAGAAATTTTTCAATTTTAATTTCCTTGTCCCCGCGACAAAAAACCACACGGCCCCCCGGGAGTTTTTTTTGAATATTTTTATCCCAAAGAGTAAAAAAACTATTTTTAACGGTCCCCTTCTAGAATCGTACGAGTTTGTTTTCCCCCTTGCATAATCTAAAAAAGACCTTTTTTTTCTAACTGTGTGCCAACTTTCAGTCATTTCATCATACAAAAAAAGCGTCGAAAATTTAATTTTTTAAATAATATAACCCCAAACGGCTTCGTCCCCCCCAATTTTGTCGCGAATTGGGCCACTTCGTGAGCGAAAAAAAGAGGCCCAAAGATTTTTTTTTGCGGGGGAAGTCCCCTTGCAACCCAAACAAAACCCCAGCTCCTTTTTAATAAATCCCTCCTCTGTAATGATGCCCGCGCCTTTTTTACCCCCCCTTTCGTTTTTTTTGTTGTTTAAAAATGGATGACTTTTAAAGGGAAGATTTACTTTTTGAAAACCCATTTAGAGATATAATTTTGGACCTTAAATTTAAAAAAAAAAAAAAAATTAAATTTTTCAAGCAGTTAATTGAGAACTGTTTTTTTTTTTTAAAATGTGTGGGGGGGCAAATTTTAGAATTTGAAATCTTTCTGCCCTTTGATGTGATTTTTAACAAAAAAAAATTTATAATCCCCAAACAATAGCCGAAAAAATAGTTTTTCATTTCCCCCCTCCAGTCCACCCACACCCAAACATGGGGGCATAAACCAATTCCTTCACGTGTTCCTTGTCCCCTTCAATTTTCCCCTCACAAAAATCAAAGTCAATGAAAATTTTAGGGGTTTTTTTTCCAATTTATATAACACAGATTGAAACAAAAAGGAACTTTTATTTTTTTTTTAAATTTTTGGAAAAAGACTTCCCCCCCTTTTTTGAGATTCTTTTCAAAAAAAAATAAAAAAAATTGAAAAACCCCGGAACCCCAGGGTTTGAAAATTTCTGATTGTGGGGGGGAAAACCATTTTACTTTTTTCCTTGTTTTTTTTTTTTTGTTTTTTTTGTTTTTTTTTTTTTTGGGGTTTTTTTTTTTTTTGTTCTTTTTTTTTAAAATTTTTATTCTGTCTTTTTTTTTGTGGTTTTTTTTTTTATTTGTTTTTTTTTTGTTTTATTTTTTTTGGGGGTTTTTTTTTGGGGGTTTTTTTTTTTGGTTTGTTTTTTTTTTTTTTATTAGTTTTTTGTTTTTTTCTCTACGGGTGTTCTTGGGGTTGGCCCTGGGGCCAAAAAAAGTCCTTGTATTTAAATTTTTTTTTAATGTTTTTGAGGCCGTTATGTTACGTTTTTTTAACCTGCTGGCAGCTTATACTTAATTCATTTTTTTAAATTTTTTTGGCCATCTAAAGGAAAAAAAGGAAAAAAAACCCCAAAAAAAAACAAACCTTTTTCCTTTGTCCCCCCCAGTTTTTCATTAGTCTTCCCCCTGGAAAGGGAAAAAAACCCTTTGCCTTTTGGCCTTCTTTTTTTTTTATTTTTTTTACAGGCTTTTTTTTGGGAAACCAGCAAATTTTAAAAAAGTCCTGGCCCCCCCCAAAAACCTTTTATGTGAAGCCACTGAGAGTTTAAGTGGGAAATTTTTTTTAAGTACGGGGCGAGGCCCGAGTCCCCATTGAGGGGGGGAAGACCATAGCTTTTTATTGTCTGTTTTAAAAAAAAAAAAGGGTGAAGATCGTTTTTAATTGTATTGCTTTAGTTAAATTTTTATCATTATTACAAAAATTATTAATATTATTTATTATTTTATTTTAGTAAAATTTTTATTAAAATTATTATTAATTTTTATTTTAATTATTATTACCTTTTAATTTTTATTATTTTATATTATTATTATTATTATCACCACCTACCTCAAAATCATCATCATCAACATCTCTCATCATCATCACCCTCATCATCCCTTATCATCACATCATTGTTTATTATTTAGCTTACAGTTCTATAATTTTTTTTTACCTCCTTTTGAAATGACATTACTACCATTAATTTCTACTACTACTAAATACTACTTACTCACTAAATACTAACTACTTACTACTACACTACTAACTACACTACTACTAAAACTGCTGCCCTGCTGCTGCTGCTACTTCTACTGTTTTACCAAAATACTGCTGGGGGACGATTATTTCTACTATCCTTTTTTACTACTTTTCTATTTTTTTTTCTTCAAATTCTTTCCAATCAATTGTCCAACGAACCCAAAATACCAATAAATGTAAGTGCTGACATAAAATGCAGTGCAATGAGATAGTGAGTAGGAGAAAAAACAAAGGATAGAACAAAACCAAATATTATTTTTGTGCGGCAAAGAGAGGGCTCTGCTTTTCCCCGGGCCCTCTGTACTTTTTACAAAAGGCCCCCTATAGTTTGGACTCTCCCCCAAAGCGTCATAGCTACATGTCCCATGGCCCCCAAAATCTGGTCCTCCCCCCGACACTAAATTTTTTTTAAAGAAAAAATTTTTTGAGAGAATTTGAGGGCAAAATAAAATTGAATATGATATTTTTTTCGTCGAACATCAGTGTATTCGTTTTTTTTTTTGGTGTTTTTTTTTTTTTTTTTTTTTTTTTTTTTGGTTTGGTTTTTTTTTTTTGGGGTTTTTTTCTTGTTTTTTTTTTTTTTTTTTTTATTTTTTTTTTTTTGTGCGTTTTAAAAGTTTTTTTTTTTTTTTCTATGAGTTTTTATTTTATTTTATTAGGGTTTTTTTTTTTTTTTTTTGATTTTTTTTTTTAAAAAAATTTTTTTTTTAAAAATTTTAATTTTCTTTCTTTATTTTTTGGTCAAACTTTAGAAAAAATAAAAGTGGTAAGTAGTCTAAGTTGGTAAAAAATGAGTCCAAACCCTTTTGTTTTTTGCCCCAAAGTGTTGGTTTTTTTTTGTTTGACTTAAAA
Source organism: Berghia stephanieae (assembly GCF_034508935.2). Lineage (NCBI taxonomy): Eukaryota > Metazoa > Mollusca > Gastropoda > Nudibranchia > Aeolidiidae > Berghia > Berghia stephanieae. Next base: position 6,121 of record NW_027625654.1, read on the forward strand.
TAAACTCAATTTAGATGTGAAAGTTAAAAAATAGGGGCATTGTTAGGTTTCGTGGGCTCTGTAAAAATAAGACCTACGAAGCAACTTTTTGTTTCATTAATTCAAAAAAAAAATAATTGCAATGTTAAAAAACTAAGTAAAAAGGAAAAAAAAATAAAAAAAAATTTTAAATAAAAAACATCTCGAAAACCCTTGGTTTCTCCAAAAAGAAACAAACAAACAATTTTTCCGAAAATATTTAAAAATTTTAATGGAAAAACCAATCATCAACATGAAAAAAAAATTTTTTTTAAAACACGTAATACTCCCCCCAAATAAAGCTTAATCAAAATGCAAGGATGACGAAACATTTTAAAAAATTCCCCCATAACGATATTCCCCCAAAAAATGGAAAAAAACCCCTACCCCCCGAAAAAATATTAACTTTCTGTGGGCCCTCCCGGGTATCCTCGTATAAATTTTTGACTGCTTTTCCCCGACTTGCCCCCACTTTCGCTCTAATTCCAGAGGGCCTAGTAGGGCTTCACCCAGCTTGGGCTCAAAAGAAACAACTGAGTCCGAAAAAAATTTAGTAAGGAAAAAAAAAATGACTGGGGAAAATAACATACAGTTTCCCCTTTTTTTTCAAATGAAGCCAAATTTTTCAAAATAAAATTATCAATTTTCCCTAACTTTTGGGGGAAAAAAATTGCAACAGGCGTTTTTTTATTTATC
>NW_027625655.1:0-6832 GCF_034508935.2 Berghia stephanieae
GGTGTCTCAGTGTCAACCATGATAGCTCTTAACCCTTTATAACCCGTGCGCGCTTGTCTTTCGAGCATCTACCTAACTGAATATCAAGAAAATGTCTGGACGTGGCAAAGGAGGAAAAGGATTGGGAAAGGGTGGCGCCAAGCGTCATCGTAAAGTCCTTCGTGACAACATCCAGGGTATCACCAAGCCCGCCATCCGTCGTCTCGCTCGTAGAGGTGGTGTGAAACGTATCTCCGGACTCATCTACGAAGAGACCAGAGGCCGTACTCAAAGTTTTCCTTGAGAACGTGATCAGAGATGCTGTCACCTACACTGAGCATGCCAAGAGGAAGACCGTCACTGCTATGGACGTTGTCTACGCCTTGAAAACGCCAGGACGTACTCTGTACGGATTCGGTGGATAGATCTCTCCTATCTAGCCCTGCACCCATCCAACCCAAACGGCCTTTTCAGGGCCACCCTCACAATTTCCGGTTGATACCGACTGATTACAAACGCATCACAATCTTATCTTTCTTCAATATGACACGTGTTTTGAAGCAATTCTGTATGAATGGATATTTTGATTTACGGAACAAATACTTTAATCTGAGCAGTAGGGTAAAATCGGGTGATTTCGCCGTTTTTTTCACTTCCTGGTTGCCGTGAGAGGCTAATTTGCCAATTGGGCAAAACAACCACTGACAATAAGTTTACTGGTCAATTTAATTTATTTTCATGAAGTGTTTACGTAGGGCTATGTTGTATTTTATTACCAACGAGTCCTTTTAAAATGCCAACTGTTGTGCGGTAACTTCGCCGCGAGATGTTGTATTAGTTTTTCTCGCTACAAGGCAATATAAGGAACAATTTCCATTTCCATTTAACACATATTTATCGGCACTGTATCGAGTGCGATGATGTATGTATATGGGCCTTCGCGGGGACACATTACAATGCGGTCACAAGATCATAATCATAATAGCCTGCTGCCCATCCATACCGAGACGACTGGTTTCTGGTTTTTATTACCACTTAACATATTTTATTTACTTTTCTTAACTTAGATTTCAGTGCTAACGCACAGCTTCTATTACACACAAAAAAATCGTCTTTGGAATAATTATTGTATGATTGTGATGATAGTGATGTGCGGCGAATTTACCGAAACTATAGACTTTGAAAAAAAAATGTATTAACATCTTTAGAATATTTTTCTGATGATAATATACACTGATAATGAAAATAAAATGGACGTGGAAACCACATTGATTTTGTGACCAGAGCTTCACATTCGAATTGCACAATGTTAGTGAAGGGATGCCGTTGCAGTCAAAGATCAAAGAGTCAAGGGTGTTACAGCATGTCTCGCCATACTTTTCATGCATTGCTATTGCCTTGGGATCCTTGTAAAGCGCTTTGAGCACGCTTAGCGGGTATTGCGCTATATAAAAGCTTGCTGTAACGTGACACGAAAACTAACTCGTCGTCTCTACTATTCATTCTAAAACGAAGCCACGCATAAGTCTGTACACAAAGAATTTCGTAAAGTAGGAAATGAAAAAAGCAATACAGGGGGGTGATGCGTTGAAAACGGGTAGTCAAACGGGAATAAGTGTGGGGCCTGAAAAGGGCCGGTGTGAAGGGGAGGGGCATCGAGCATTTACTTGCTGGTGGTGTATTTGGTGACAGCCTTGGTGCCTTCATGACAGCGTGCTTGGCAAGTTCACGGGGAGCAAGAGACGGACAGCGGTCTGGATCTCTCGGGAGGTGATGGTGCTCCTCTTGTTGTAGTGAGCCAGGCGGCTGGCTTCGGCGGAGATGCGCTCGAAGATGTCATTCACAAAAGAGTTCATGATTGACATGGCCTTAGAAGAGATACCAGTGTCGGGGTGGACCTGTTTCAACACCTGTAGATGTAGATGCTGTAACTTTCCTTCCTCCTGCGCTTCTTTCTTGTCGCCGGTGCGAACGGCCTTTGCCTTGCCGGCTTTTTGGCGCCTTGGCAGAAACTCCTCTTTGGGTGGCATTTTTCCGATTGATTTTCTAGTGAAACTAGTAGAAGAATGAACGGCGCGAAAACCATTTATATGAAAAATACGGATGAAAAGCGAAGGGACGAGCCAATCGGAGAGAAGTATGCATTTTCTCAACGGTTGATGGTCGAGCGGTTTGGCAAATTCATCTCTGCCTCGATTTCGTATAAATAGTCATTCGGCGCGTTTCACGAGTCACTGTATTTTTTTTTAAAGTACACCCAACCACTTACAATAAACAATCATGTCTGGCCGTGGCAAAGGTGGAAAAGTTAAGGGCAAGTCCAAGTCCCGCTCTTCTCGCGCTGGACTCCAGTTCCCAGTTGGCAGAATTCACAGATCTTGAGGAAAGGCAACTACGCCGAGCGCGTTGGTGCTGGTGCCCAGTCTACTTGGCAGTGTTCTTGAGTACCTCGCTGCTGAAGTTCTCGAGTTGGCAGGCAATGCTGCCCGTGACAACAAGAAGACCAGGATCATCCCCCGTCATCTCAGCTCGCCATCCGCAATGACGAGGAGTTGAACAAGCTTCTGTCCGGAGTCACCATTGCTCAGGGTGGTGTTCTGCCAAACATCCAAGCCGTCCTCTTGCCCAAGAGACGGCAAAGCACCAGGAAAGAACTAAGCTCACCTCCAGCAGCCAGTCTTTCTGCTCCCAACACAACTGTCCTTTTCAGGACAACCACCACTCTTCCCATTGGCTCCCAACGTAACATCGCATTTGCACTTTCTGGCACTCTCGAGTGCTTTTAGTTTTATGATTGTGTATGTGGCATGCTTTTCCTTCCAGATACCTACCAGGTTTTTTAGAATGGCTATTAACACTGCTCTGTATATTCCAATTCTAACTGTAAGTACCGGTTAGACCGTTTGAAGTTAGGGAGATAGGACGGCTTATGAGTACGTTGACATACATTACGGTTGACTGACGTGTCTTAATTTCTAGACGAAATAATACCTCAATTGAAGTCTCGGTTATACTATGCTACCCTTTATCTTTCCGCATTGGCACTGTCCTTGTCAACACAGGTGTGGTGTTCTGAACTTCTGAATCGCCTGCGAGTGACCAAATTTTTTTGTTGGCTTTTTTTTTCTTCTTTTTGTAGCCTAGAATATCGGTTTAAGGCGACGGTTGTGTTGAATCGTGTCGGGTACTCTCACCTTATGCTGAGCATCTATCACAGAGATGGGCCGCCCACAACTAAATTGGCATTGAAGGCTAGTTTCTGTTGGAATGGGACACCAACTTGTCTGCAGGGGAGTGTCATACCACTTAGACCACGAGTACAGATTTTGTGTGCGTATGTGGGTGTGTATATGAATATTCCATCTTAACATCGGATGCATGCCTACACTCAATTTCAAATTTCAGGAACATGTTATGGATACATTGGGCAATAGTAAGGTCTTAGCAGACGACAAAACGTCTGACGCAAAGAGAGTATTAGGGTTTATGGTTGCAATGGCACTAGAGGTAACACAATGATGATGATGAGGTGGTGGTGATGGTGGTGGTGGTGGTGGTGGTCTGTAGTAGTGATGGTCGTGGTAGCAGTTGTGGTAAGGATGGTGATGTAATGGTAGTGGTTGTAGTCCTAGGGATTATGAGGTGGCGGCAGTGGTTGTAGTAATGGTGGTAGGGATGATGATGATGATGATGATGATGAGATGATGATGATGATGATGATGATGATGATGGATGATGATGATGATGATGATGATGATTGATGATGATGATGTGTGGTGGTGGTGGTGGTGGTGGTGTTGTGTCTTGGTTGTAGTAACGGTGGTAGGGATGATGCTCTGACGGCAGTTGTAGTAGTAGGCTAGTCGTCGTAGGTATGCCTGGCCTTATCTTGTGGTTTCTTAAATGGAGAACATCAAGCTATCCAAAAAGGGGAGGCCTTCCAAAAGCTCCTCGTGCTAAGGGAAACAACCCAGATATTCCCTCAACTAACCCTAAGAGAAAAAAAAAACAAAAAAAAATAGTACCTTCAACTAACCCTAATAGCAAATACAAACACCCCAGCACCTTTACTAAGACTTATGACTAACCCTAAGAGAAAAAAAAAAAACACCTAGTACCTTCAACTAACCCTAATAGCAAATACAAACACCCCCAGCAACTTACTAAGACTCATGACTAACCCTAATGGCGGATGAAAATCAAAGCAATGGTCGGATTTAGGAAAGTACACTCGCCAATACAGGTTGGCAAACGCCGCTCAATTACCCACAAATTGAATAAATAAAGGCATGACAAAAGATCCAACCCACCCATAAAAAGCAAAAGCAACTATTCCATTATTCCATTCCCCATTCCCAACATCCAACATCGTCACCTTTCCGTTTCAGTTCAACTACCTATCCCCCCGGCCAGGGCAGCCCAAAAATGCTGGGTTGCACGGAAGGAGCTGACAAATAGATTGGACTAAAAAGACCTTTTTTTTTTTTTTTTTCGATTGAGAGCGCGGACTGCGGAAATAAAAAGTCCGCAGTGGAAGAATACTTTCGCGTTTTTCCTTTTTTTTTTTCGCTTCAGAGCGCGGACTGCAGAAATAAAAAGTCAGCAGTGGGAGAATACTTTCGCATTTTTTTTTTTTCTTTCTTTTTTTTTTATTTTTTTTTTCGATTCAGAGCGCGGACTGCAGAAATAAAAAGTCCGCAGTGGGAGAATACTTTCGCATTTTTTCTTCTTTTTTTTTTTCGATTCAGAGCGCGGACTGCAGAAATAAAAAGTCCGCAGTGGGAGAATACTTTCGCATTTTTCCTTTTTTTTTTGTCGATTGAGAGCGCGGACTGCAGAAATAAAAAGTCCGCAGTGGGAGAATACTTTCGCATTTTTCCTTTTTTTTTTTGTCGATTCAGAGCGCGGACTGCAGAAATAAAAAGTCCGCAGTGGGAGAATACTTTCGCATTTTTCCTTTTTTTTTTTTCGCTTCAGAGCGCGGACTGCAGAAATAAAAAGTCCGCAGTGGGAGATACTTTCGCATATATTTCTAATTCTTTTCCAATTCGAGCTGAAGCTTGAAAACCAATAAAAACAGCACTACTCTTTGGCTCAGACAACCAAAAGAATGTACACATGCGAGTAAAAAAATAAATCAATAAAAATTGATGAATAAATGAAGAAAAGAAAAAATTTTGAATTGCTTACCAAATTCACGACCCCCAGCTTTTGAAAAAATTGAATTTTTTTCATTAAATATTTGTTAATTTATTTATTTTTTTTTTATTTATTTATTTATTTATTTAAAATTATTCCCAAATAACAAGGGATTCCCTCCAAAAAAAAGTAAATGCAAACAATTTGCCTTTCCAAAGTGATCGGGTAACAAAAAAAACCCGGTAAGCCGTTTGGCCCCGGGGCTTCGGAAATTTTGACCTCAAAACGCTGAGATAACAGGATATAAACAAAGGGCCCCTTTTTTACAAAATCAGTCACTTTCGATTTAACGAAAATCAAAAAATGGCAGTCCCAAACCCCGCACGTAAATCCCCGGAGGAAAGGCTCTCGTAAGAGCTGGCCACCAAGGCTCCCAGGAAGTCGCCCCAGCCCCCGGCGGTGTCAAGAAACCCCACAGATACAGGCTGGAACTGTTGCTTGAGAGAGTCAGCGTTCCAGAAGAGACTGAGCTCCTCACCCGCAAACTCCCTTCCAGGTTTGGTGAGAGAAAAGCCGGGGCTTCAAGACTGACCGCGCTTCCAGAGCTCTGCCGTTATGGCCTGCAGGAAGCCCGTGAAAACTTACTTGGTTTTTTTGTTGGGATACCAAAAGTGTGCCATCCCCCGCCAAACGAGCACTCATGCCCAAGGGGAATTTTAGCTCGCCCAGAATCGGGGAGAGGGGTTAAATTTTTTCCCCCCCTCCCTTCCCCCAAAACCGGTCCTTTTCGGACCCTACCATTTTCTCGTTTAAGACTCTTGTTTACGCACTCCTCATCCCCTACCCCTTCGAGTACTTTAAATTTTTTTGTGATAAACAGAGTTACGCTGGAAACTTTTCACTGGTAGCAACTTGAGAGTTCCTTTTAGATTTTTGTAGTGCCAAAGCGCTTAAAGAGGACCCCTTTTTTGTGAAGTGTGCTCACCCAAAGACCCGTATATGCACAGTTTTGTTTATAATCTATAAAAGGGAACCAAGGCTTTCTAGAGTTTTTTTTTTTTAAAGAACCTGGGGGCCTTACTCTAAATCGACAACTTAATTTGGAAAAAAATTTTGGATACTTGGGGGAATTGTAAGGTTTAGCAGACGACAAAACGTCGAGCAAAGGAGTTTAGGGTTTATGGGTTTCAATGGCATAGAGGGGAACACAAAGAGAGTGAGGGTGGGGGGGGGTGGTGGGGGGTGGTGGGGCTGTAGTGTGTGGTCGTGGTACGTTGTGGTAAGGATGGTGATGTAATGGTGTGGTTTTTGTCCTAGGGATTTTTGGGGGGCGGCAGTGGTTTTAGTAATGGTGGTTGGATGAGTTTTGATGATGTGAGATGATATGAGATGATGATGTGATGATGATGAATGTGGATGTTTATGGGGATGTGATGGATGTGTGGGGGGGGTGGTGGTGGTGGTGGTGGTTGTGTCTTGGTTGTAGTAACGGTGGAGGATGATGCTCTGACGGCAGTTGTAGGTAGGGTAGTCGTGTAGGTTGCCCTGGCCTTATCTTGTGGTTTCTTAAAGGGGACTAAGCACCCAAAAAAAGGGGGGCCCTTTCCAAAAATCCCCCTGCTAAGGGAAACAACCCGAATTCCTCAAATAAAAAAGAGAAAAAAAAAAAAAAAAAAAATAGTACTTCAAAATACCCCAATAGCAAAATACAAAA
>NW_027625656.1:0-7500 GCF_034508935.2 Berghia stephanieae
AAATGATTTTGTTGAAATTTAAATGAAAATAAAACAATTTTTTTTCATACACATTCTTTTGTCATTTTTTTTTTTTTTTGTTTTAATTGTTTTTTTTAATCTTTTAGATTGATCATATTCAATTAAAAGTCAAACATTTTTTCTAAAAAAAAAGGCCTCTCATAATCTCTCTCAACAATAGCTTTTTTACCTACCTACACCAATATCACATCAAAATTAACTAAATTCTATACATTCCAGCAAGTAATTTTTCCTGCATCTTCACTTGGAAGACGTTTTTTAAAAGAAAAATTTTTTATTAAACTACACAATTAACGGGAAAGCAAGCCTTTTTTGTTTAATTGGGTGAAAAATCAAGGGTTCATTTAAAATGAATGTTATTAAAAGCAGAAAGAACAATTTAATCAAGTAATGAAAGGGAAAATATTTTTTTGGTTTTAGCAACTACGAAGACATTGTAAATCTTGAACTTTTTTGAGGGCGAAGAGGGAATAAAACTGAGTTGTTTAATTTAACGGCTTTTATTGCATTTTTTCATTCATCGTTTTCCTACAAAACCCTAAAGACAAGGGGCTCCCTTTCTGTTATTAGGATCTACCCTCACCTTTTATTAATCTCATATGGGTTTTTATTGTGCCAAGTATCAGAAAAAAACATTGTTGACGATTCATTTAACTGATTAATTTTTTTAATTTAATTTAAAGACCAAATTCATAATGAGAAAATTTTTGGTGTCGAATTGCATGCCACAAAATTTGTAACAATTGAAAAAAAAAATGAATATTTTTACTTGTGTATATCGCACGGTGTGAAAGAAAGAGAGGGAAAAGAGAGAAAAGAGAAGAGAGAGAGAGAGAGAGAGAAGAAGAGAAAGAAAAGAGAGAGAGAAGAGAGAGAGAAGAAGAGAAAAGAGAAAGAAGAGAGAGAGAGAAAATAATAAGGGGTGAAATACTGTTCAAAAGTTATAGTTTATCATTTAACGTTAAACAAGTAACTAAATGACAAATTGCATAAATTTAGGGCAATAAAGACTATTATTATTTTACATTTTTAAATTTTTAAATTTTTATTATTAATTTTTATATTATTATTATTATTATTATTATATTATTATTATATTATTATTATTTTTTACAATTTAGGGGTTTTTTTTTTTTTTTTTTTTTTTTTTTTATTTTTTTTTTTTTTTTTGGGGGGGGCCCCCTTATCCCTTAAAAAATTTAAAATTTTAATGAGGCAATCTGAAATTTTAAACCTACCAAAAAGCACAAAACACACCGCAAAAAAAAAAAATAAAAATCACAAATTTTGCCCCCACAAAAAGAAACAACAAAAACCCCCCCAAGGGAAAAAAAGGGGTTAAACCCAATAAAAAAAAGGGAAGGAAGAGCAAGAGAGAGAGAAGAGAGAGAGAAGAGATTGGTGGTGTGTGTGGAGAGGAGAGAGAGAGGGAAAAAGAAGGGGGAAGAAAAAGAAGGGTAAATATAAAAATATAAAATTTTTTTTTTTTAATTATAATATATATAGAAAACCCCGCAGTCCGAATGACGTTTGCTAGAATTTGGGGATTCATCATATCGAAAAGGGATACGCTATCTTCATCCAGTTCTATTGGTCACGGCTTGGGCCAAGTTTTTGACCTGTCAAATCTTGTTTTTGACTTCATTTAAATATATATAATAAAAAATATATTAAAAAAAAAAAATAATATTATATAATAAATATAAAATAGATAGATAGATAAAAAACACACACCCACAACACACACCCCAACACACAGAGAAGAGAAGAGAGAAGAGAGAGAGAGAGAGAGAGAGAGAGAGAGAGAAGTAGATGGGTATTAATAAAGTTTTCCCCAAAAACCGGAACATGCTGTTCTTTTTCTTCCCCACAGTTTTTACCCACTCAGGCCAAATCCATACGACTGTAACTAGTTTTCCCCCGGAAAAATTGTCAAATTCATACTTCCATTTAAACTTCAAAAGATACTTTTTAAAATTCTTCAGAACAAAAAAACGTTTTAAAAAAAAAAAAGGTAACAATAATAATCTGGAGTTCTGAAACAAGTTATAGAATTGGGTGTTTCAGATTTCCTGAATTCCCCCAGGAATATTAACGGAAGAAAAAAAAGAAATACAGAATTTCATAAAAAAAACCCCAAAAAATTTTTATCATATACTTTGGGAGATTGTCATTTTTGTAATCTTCCCAAATTGAAACAGTGTTTATAAATGTCAGTCATTATGAATCAAACATAGATAAATAGGAACGCTTAATTTTGTATGGTTTTTTAAAAAAATGCTTCCCTTTTTTTTTTTTGTTTTTGTTTTTTTATAGCAAAAACAAAACCAAAAAAAAAAAAACCCAAAAAAAAAAAAACAAAAAAACAAAAAAAAACAACAAAAAAAAAAAAAACAAAAAAAAAAAAAAACAAACCATTACGAACACAAATAACTTTTTACATGGGGCAAAAAACATTTTTAAGACATCGCCCAATTTCCTTTACTAAGAAATTTTTTTTTTAAAGCTTACCATTTTCCGAACATATCATATTAATATTTTTTCAAGTGCCATTGGCAACAAAAACAATTAAAATTTAAAAGAAGAATTTGCACAAAGCAACATTTTAGAAAACATCCTTTTAATTTTCAAAAACAATAAGAAATTGCAACTTGTTTATCAAATTTTATCTTTTATAAAGACTATAAACTTTTTTATTTCCCCCTCACTCCCGCCAAGCATTTTAACGAAAAAGGACACGAAAACTAAAAAACTTTTAAAAATACACACAAAAAAAAAAAAAAAAGGACAATACATACGCTGTTCATCTTTGGATCTTGGGGAGACTCAGTTTATTCACGGGTCACTAATAACCCATTGGCGGGCCTTGGCACCATTGCTATAGGGCCCATGGAAAGGGGGCCCTTGGGGGCAGGGGCGTGAGGATATCATCTTCAGCTTTCTCCCACCCTCCTTCCTCTTCCCGCATATATTAAAGACAAATTTCCAAAGCCGTGTATGTGAAAAAGTTTTTTAAAAAAATACAATGTTTTAATAATCACTTAATTTTTTAACGGGTTTTTCTATAATGACCAAAGCATGAATTTAAAAAACCCCCCCCCCCCCCCCCCAAAAAACGGAAAAATTTTAAAAAAAAACCCCCCCCCCAAAAAAATTTTTCCCCCCCCCCTTTTTTTTTTCCCCCCCCAAAAAAACCCCCCCCAAAAAAAAAAAAACCCCCCCCAAAAAAAAAAAACCCCCCCCCCCCCCCCCAAAACCCCCCCCCCAAAAAAAAAAACCCCCTTTAAACCCCCCCCCCCCCGGGGGTTTTTTAAAAACCCCCCCCCAAAAAAATTAAAAAAAAAAAAATTTTTTTGGGCCCCCAAAAAAAAAAAAAAATTTTAAAACCCAAAAAGGGAAACAAAACCCTCTTTTTAAAAAAAAAACCCCCCCCCTTTTTAAAAAAAAAAAAAACCCCCCCCCTTTTTTTAAAAAAAAAATTTAAAAAAAAAAAACCAAAAAAAAAAATTTTATCCCCAAAAAACCCAAAAAAAAACCCCCCTTTTCCCCCCTTTTTTTTAAAATTTGGTGCCAAAAAAACCCCCCTTTTCCTTTTTTTTAAAACCCCCCCCAAAACCCCCCCCCCCAACCCCCCCCCAACCCCCCCCCCCCCCCCCCCCCCAAAAAAAAAAACCCCAACCCCCCCGGGGAAAAAAAAACCCCCCCCCCCCCCCAAAAAAATTTCCCCCCCCCCAAAAAAAAATTTCCCCCCGGGGCCCCCCCCCCCAAAAAAAGGGCCCCAAAAAAAACCCCCCCCCCCCAAAAAAAAAAATTTTTCCCCCCCAAAAAAACCCCCCCCAAAAAACCCCCCCCCCCCCCCCCCGGGGGGTTGGGGGGTTTTTTACTTTTTTTGAATAAAAAAAGGAAAAATTTTAAAAAAAAAAAACCCCCCCCCCCGGGGGGTTTTTAAAAATTTTTTTTAAAAAAAAAAAAATTTTTTGGGTTTGGGGTTTTTAATTTTTAAAACCCAAAAAGGGGGGGGGGTTTTCCTTTTGGGGGGGTTTTTTTTAAAAAAAAAAAAAAGGGGGGGGGGGGTTTAATTTTTTGGGGGGGGGGTTTTTTTAAAAAGGCGGGGGGGGGGGGCCCCCCCCCCAAAAAAAAAAAAATTTTTTTTTAAAAAAATTTTTGGGCCCCCAAAAAAAAAAAAAAACAAAAAAAAAAAAAAAAAATTTTTTTTAAAAAAAATTTTTTTTTAAAAAAACCCCCCCCCCAAAAAAAACCCCCTTCCCCCCCCTTTTTAAAAAAAAACCCCAAAAATTTTTTCCCCCCAAACATTTTTTTTTTTTAAACCCAAAAACCCCCCCCAAAAAAAAAAAACCCCCCCCCCCCCCCCCCAAAAAAAAAGGGGGGCCCCCCCCGGCCCCGGGAAAATTGGTTAAAAAAAAAAAATTAAAAAAAAAATTTTTTAAACCCCCCAAAAAATTTTTTTAAAAATTTTTTTTTAAAACAAAAAAAAAAAAATTTTTTAAAAAAAATTTTTTTTTTTTAAAATTTTTTTTCAAAAAAAAAAAAAAAAAATTTCAATTAAAAAACCCCTTTTTAAAAAAAGTTTTTTTTTTAAAAAAATTTTTTTTTTTAAAAAAAAAGTTTTAAAAAAAAAATTTTTTTTTTAAAAATTAAAAAAGGGGAAAAATTTTTAAAAGGGGGGGGGTTTTTTTTCCCGGGGGAAAAAAAAGGGGGAAAAAAAATTTAAAATTTTTTTTTTTAAAAAAAATTTTAAAAACCCCCAAAAAAAAAAAAAAAAATTTTTTTTAAATTTTTTTGGAAAAAAAAAAATTAATTTTTTAAATTTTTTAAAAAAAAAAAAAAAAAAAAAAAAAAGGGGGCCCCTTTTTTTTTTTTTAAAAAAAAAAACCCCGAGGGGGGGGAAAAAAAAAAAAAAATTTTTAAAGGGTTTTTTAAAAAAAAAAGGGCCCCAAAAAAATTTTTTTTTTTTAAAAAAAGGGAAAAAAAATTTTTTTTTGGGGGGAAAAAAAAAAAAAGGTTGGGAAAAAACCCTTTTTTTAAAAAAAAAAGGGGGGAAAAAAAAAAAAAAAAAAAAAATTTTTTTAAAAATAATTTTAAAAAAAAAAAAAAAAAAACCAAAAAAACCCCCCCCCAAAAAAAATTTTAAAAAAAAAAGAAATTTTTAAAAAAAAAATTTTTAAAAATTTTTAAAATTTTTTTTTTTTTCCCCCAAAGGGGGGTTTTTTTTTTTAAAATTTTAAAAATAAAAAATCTTTTTAAAAAAAAAAACCCCCAAATTTTTTAAAAAAAAAAATTTTTTTTAAAAAATTTTAAAAAAAGGGGAAAAAATTTTTAAAAAAAAAAAAAAAAAGGGGGGGGGTTTTAAAAAAGGGGGGTTGGGGGGGGAAAAAAAAAGAAAAAAAATTTTAAATTTTTTTTTAAAAAAATTTTTTTAAAATTTTTTTTTTGGGAAAATTTTTTTTTTTTTCCCCCCCGGGGAAAAATTTTTTTTTTTAAAAATTTAAATTTTTTTTTTTTAATTTTTTTTTTTTAAAAAAAAGGGGAAAATTTTTTTTAAAAAAAATTTTAAAAAATTTTTTTTAAAAAGATTTTCTTTTTTTTAAAAAGGTTTTTTTTTAAAAAAAAATTTTTTTAAAAAAATTTTTTAAAAAAAGAAAAAAAAATTTAAATTAAAAAAAAAAAAATTTAATTTTTTTAAAAAAAACTTTTTTAAAAATTTAAATTTTTTTTTTAAAAATTAAAAAAAAATTTTAAAATTTTTAAAAAAAAAAAAATTTTTTGTGAAAAAAGGGGGGAAAAGTTAAAAAAAAATTTTTTAAAAAAATTTTTCCCAAGAAAAAATTTTCAAAAAAAAACCCCAAAAAAAAAAATTTTCCAAAAATTTTTTAAATTAAAAAAAATTAAAAAAAATTTTTTTTTTAAAAAAAAAAAAGGGGCCCTTTTTTTTTTTTTTTTTTTAAAAATTTCCCCCCCCCCCCAAAAAAGGGGGTTTTTTTTTTTTTTTTTAAAAAATTTTTCCCCAAAAAAATTTCATTTTTTCCCCATTTTTTTTTTAAAAACCCCAAAAAAAGCCCCCTTTTCCAAATCATTATATTTTTTTTTTGTAGTTTTTTGGGGTTTTTAAATTTTTTTTAACCCCCAAAAAAAAAACCCCCCCTTTTTTTTAAAAAATTTTTTTTTGTTATTTTTTTTTTTAAAACCCTTAAACCTTTTTTTTACATTTTTTTTTAAAAAATTCCCTTTTTTTTTGGGGGTTTAATTTTTTTAAAAAAAAAATTTTTAAAAAAAAACCCCGGGGAATTTTTTTTTTAAATTTAAAAAAATTCTTTTTAAAAATTTTTTAAATTTTTATTTTCCCCCCCCCCCCCCCCAAAAAAAAAAAAAAATTTTTTAAAAAAGGGGAAAAGGGTTTTTCCAAATGTAAAAAAATTTTTTTTTTTTTAAAAAAAAATTTTTAAAAAAAAAAATTTTTTGTTTTTTTGGGGGTTTTTTTTTAAAAAATTTTTTAAAAAAAAAAAACCCCCCGGTTTTTTCCCCCTTTTTTAAAAAAAAAAAATTTTTTTTTTTAAAAATTTTTTTTTTTTAAAAAAATTTTTTTCCGGGCCAAAAATTAAATTTTTTTTTAAAACCCCTTTTTTTAAAGGAAAAAAAAATGGGGTTTTTCCCCCAATAAAAAAAACTTTTTTGTTTTTAAAAAAAAAAAAAAAAAAGGGGGGGGGGGAAAAAAAAAAAAAGGGAAAAAAAAAAAAAAAAAAGGGAAAAAAATTTTTTTCTTTTAAAAAAAATTTTTTTTTTTTTTTTTTAAATTTTTTAATTTTAATTGAAAAATTAAAAAAATTTTTTCCTTTTTTTCCCTTTTTTTTTAAACCAAAATTTTTGGGTTTTTTTAAAAAAAAATTTTTTTTTTTTAAAATGGGGGGGTTTAAAAAAAAAAAATTTTTTTTTTTTAAAAAAAGGGGTTTAAAAAAATTTAAAAAAAATTAAAAAAAAACCCTTTTAAAAAAAAAAAATAAAAAATTTTAAAAAAAAAAATAAAAAAAAATTTTAAAAAAAAAAAATTTTTAATTTTTTTTTTTTTTTTTTTTGGGGGGTTTTTTTTTTTTTTTTTAAAAAACCCTTTTTAAAAAAAAAAGGTTTTTTTAAAAAATTTAAAAAAAGGGGGGTTTTTTTTAAAAGCCAAAAAAAAAAAAAGGGACAAGGGGGGAAAAACCTTTTTTTTTTTAAAAATTTTTTTAAAATTCTTTTTTAAAAAAATTTTTTTTTTTTTTTTTTTTTTTTTTTTTTCTTTCCTTTTTTTTTTTTTCCCTTTTTTTTTAAAAATTTTAAAAAAAAAAAAAAAAAAAAAAAAATTTTTTGGGGGGAAAAAAAAAATTTTTAAAAAAACCCAAAAAAATTTTTTTAAAAAAAAAAAAAAATTTTTTTTTTTAAAATTTTTTTTTAAAAAAAAAAAGGGGGAAAAATTAAATTTTTTTA
>NW_027625656.1:12500-21569 GCF_034508935.2 Berghia stephanieae
CTTTCACATATCAATTTTAAACTATATCATCACTAACTAAAAATTAAAGGGGGGGTTGGGTTGGGGTTTCCCTGATTATAAATTTTTAAGTGCAAGCCTTTTCTAAAGGGAATTTTTACATTTAAAAAAAGATGGAGTTCTTTCTGCCAAAGAATTCAAAAAACCCTGAACGCCCAGAAAATGTTCCTTTGGGTTGGGAACATACTATTTCAAAATTTTTTTTGGGGTTGCCCGTGGTTTTTTCATTTCATTTTTTCCGTTTTGGGAAAAAAAAATTTATATTGAAATTCAATTTTTTAAAAAATTTTAAGGGAATGAATTTTCCTTTTTATTAACTGTCTGAAGAAAAAAAAAGGGACCGCAAAAAAGGCTTTCATATTTGGTGCCTGAAAATTTTGTATATACGAAAATCACCTGACATTAAAAATAATTATTTTTTAGGCAAAATTTTGGAAATTTAAAATTTTTTACATCCCAATCTTTAAACTGAAAGGTTTTTTGTTTAAATAAAAATTCACCCCTTTTTATCATTTCAAAAACTTTCCTTAATTTTTAGACAAGTCTTGGGTTTTTAAAAAGATTAAAGGATTATTTTTGCATAGGAATTCGACACAAATAATGATGGGCAGATTTCTCACAAAGAATTCCGCAAAGCAAAAAGGGAAACACAAAAAAATTTTCACGGGTAATCTGGGTGAAGTGAGTGCCAAATCCCTTTTGTCTTTTTTCCCTTTTTTTAAACCCATTCGTTTCCCTTTTATCCCCCCCAATCTTTTAATACAAACCATTTCCCCCCCTTTTTTCCCGTTTCCAATTTAATCCTTTTTCTGTCATTGTTTTTTTGTTTAAAAAGGGAAAAAAAAATTTTAATCAACAAAAAACCGCTTGTAAGACTAATTTTCTATTTTTTATGTAGTTAACATAATTTCTATAAATTAATCAAATACCAAAAACAGGAATTTCATTCTTTAAAAAAAGCTTCCCAAAAATTTTTGCGTAAATAAAAATTTCATTGTTTATTATTTTTTAAATAAATAAACTTCCAATGATCCTTTTTCTTTTTAAAAACCCATCAACGGGTTTTTTGTTTTTTTTGTGGGCACCGATATCTTTTTGATAATTGTTCAATGAAAAATAAGGATAATTCAAGGGGGCCCGTCATAAAGGTATAACTTTTTTTCTGAGTAAAAACCAAAAAAATAAGAAGCAAAACATTACAAAACATTCAGATTGAGTACGAAGGGGCACCAATTTTTTTTCAAAAAAAATTTAAACCTTTTGAATTTTTTGTAGTCCCCCCGTCATTCCCAGACCAACTCCAAATACACCCCCCCCCCCCCCCCTCCCCCAAAACCAAAACCCCCCCCCCCATTTCATTTTTTGAACTTTTTCCCAAACCCCCCCTTTCTCTCATTTCAAAACTTTTTTGACAAAAACAAATCTCAGCGGGTGCTTTTCCTTTTTGACTCTCTCTTTTCTCTCTCTCTCCCCCTCTTTTCTCTCCCTTTTCCCCCTCTCTCTTCTCTTCTCTGGGTAAAAAAAAAAGGGTTTTTTTTTTGAAATTTAAAAATCTAAATTAAAATCAACCCCGTTTTTATATAGTCAAAAAAAATAAAGGTTTTTTTTCTCCCGCTGAAATCTTTTTTCTTATTCTTAAAACCCCTAACTTCCCCAAAAAACAACTAAAGGGTAGGGGAAAAAATGGCAGCAAACTCCAAAGGGAAAATACCTCATAACTTCAATTAATTTTTAATTCTGTTCCACCCAAATTTTAGGGAAAAACAAAAAGAAATAAAATGTCTGCCTTCGGTACAGGGATTGCGGGAGTAAACACACGTCTCTTAACGTAGAGTATTTTAAAAATAATCTATTCCTATCCCTTCCCATTTTCAAAAACAAACAATCAATTGAAAATTTAAAAGCTTCACATACAAACAAAAATTCCGATCCTTTATCATAAATTTTTTAACTGGGCAAAGTGGCTGAAACAGTGGCCCTTTTCGGGGGGATATCCACTTTCTCGGTCTAATTTTTGATTTTTAGAAACTATTTCTATCAACTATCTTTTTTGGGACAGGGTTTTATGGGATTTAAGGGGCTCTCCTTGTATTTAATGTCTCCTTAAAAAAAAAATGACATTTTCAAAAAAATTTATTAACAAAAAAAGGGCCCGATGTTTTTTTTTTTTCCTTTTATTTCAATCCAACTTTTGCTGAATTTTTGTGGGTTGTTTATACAGTTTTACTTTTAAAAAACCAAACTTCTTAGAAAAAAATATTTCAATTTCCCCCCTAATTTTTTTCAAAAAAATTTTTTATTGGACCCAAAAGGGAACGATTGGGGTTTTTACGGGGTATAAAAAATTTTGGGTATTTAATTTGGGTTTTTGTTTAGCTTTTCTGTTTTTTTTTTTTTTTTTCGGGGAATTTTTTTTCTTGCATTTTTAGTATGGTTGATTTTTGTATGTTAGCTATTCCCCTTTTCCCTTTTTTTTTTCAATTATTTGTGGTGACCCTTTTTTTAATAAACACACACATAAAGTAATTTTTTATTGTTTTATTTTTTTTATTTTTTTTTTGTTTTATGTTGCAGTTTGCTTGGGGAAATGTTTTACGGGAAATTTCACATTTGAATTTTTTAATGGGAATTTTTAAAGAGTGTTTAACTTTTTTTTAAATTTACATTAAGAAACCTAGAAAAAAAAAGAGGGGAAAAGATAGCTTCAATCATTTAATAGATTTTATAATATAAATTCCAAAAACCCCCAGTAAAGAATTTCCCCCCCTTCCCCTCCTCCTCCTTTTTTTCCCCCCCCCCCCCCCCAAACCCCCATATGGGTTTTTTAAATGCAAATGACAAGATTCCCCATTCAAGAAGCTACAGGCATTTTTTTTCAACAAACTCTTTTTATAAAATCATCATTATGTTTTTCCCTTTATCAAGTATAATTTTTTCTATTTCCCACGTCTAACCATTGCAGTTTTTTAAGAGTCAGAGGTATTTTTTTTGGGCCCCTGCATATAAATTTTTTTGGGGTTTGAAAACCCCCCCCCCGGGTATCTATGATTGCTCAGTCTATCAGAAAGACAAAAAATTAAGAACTTCATGTGTACACGACACACAAAAAATAACCCATGACAAATAGAAATCACGAGAGTTGGCCTCACCTAATTTCCACCACAATGGTCCTGTGATCACTTGCTTGACTGAATATCTTGGTCTAAAAAAAAGCTTTTATTTAATAAAACGAATACTATGCTTTTGGGTGAGAATGAAACGAAGAGAGAGAGAGAAAAAAAAAAAAAGAAAGGAACAGATCTTTGACTGAAACACAACTTTCATATCTCTAAAATTCTCCATCCCATCGTACTATTTTCAACAGAGAGGAGATGAGTACATTTTTGATGTGCGTTGACTCTAATCATGACGGAAAAGTCGACTTCACCGAATTTACAGATCGATTCCAAAACCCGCCAAGGACATTGAATTACTAGGGCCGTCCTGCTTACAAATTTGTCAGAGCACATGCCCAACGACCCAAAGTAGGTTTCTATTTGCGAAGTTATGGTTAGTTTTTTGTATATGTGTCGTGCACGACAAAAAAAGAAAGAGAGAAAAAGAAAGAGAGAGAGAGAAAGAGAGAGAGAGAAGAGAGAAAAGAAAAGAAAAGAGAAGAGAGAAATTAATAATATAAAATTAAAGAGATATTATGACGGGTTTAAATTGTAAAATAGAAACATGAATTGAGTTTAATATTATCATCCCTTGTCTTATCTTGTCTTATCAAATCAAAGACTGGAACGTCCTCTTGACCAAGGCTAAGAGCGTCTTGGACAACTTTGAACCGTACCTGGGTCGAAATCGAAATCCAAGGAGTGCCAATCGCATTGAGCGTGGGGTATTTTTGAGATCAAACAGTCTCATAAGACCAATGGAATAAGCCACAAATTAAGGTAAGGTTCAAAAACATCAAACATGAATACACCGTTTGAGAGTGCATGTTTTGTATAATTATTTTTTTGAATGTTTTGGCACACACGTGTTAATGTATTTAATGGTTTTTGAGTATGTTTATGTGCTGTTATGATATTTGTTTTATGATGTCTTTTATCGCTAAGATGTTTATCAGTTCTAAATAACACCCTTTGATTACTTTGCTTAACCCCATCCATATTCAAAACCCAAACTATAAGAAAGCTTTGTGTGAGGCAATGCACAAAAATAAAACAGGTAAAAAAGCACTGATGGTTACCAAACCCCGCAAAGGAAAGAGAATATTCTCATTAATTGTGCAATCAGCCTGACAGTCAGCATATAATGGTTTTCAATTGTCAAATCCTTGAACAGTTTTTCAATTTCAAAAATGTAGAAGATGTATGACAATCTTTTCCTCTCTCTCTCTCTCCTCTCTCTCATCTCTCTCTCTCCCTCTCTCTCCTCTTTTCTCTCTCTCTCTCTCTTTCTTTTTTTCTTTCTTTCCTCTACTAACGTTCATTTTTTTAAACTCGTTAGACGTCAATTTACTCATTCAATTTTTTTTTCCTTTTATAAACAATGGTTTTGGGGACTTGCAAATTAGATAGCATATAGATTTTTTAGGTTCCCTTGTGAAAGCAAATTATTAAAACATATACTTTTCTTCTCCTCCAACGGGAGTCCAAGAGATCATTCCTTCACAGTGTTGCCCAATAAAGGTGGCGATAAAGAGAAACTGAAAGTTTCGTAAACTTCTGTGAGGACACCATTTTTGAGGTGAAAACTTAGTTGAATCACCCGTCACTGCAAAAGTTCAAAACCACCACCTAAAAACTGTAAAATTTGTGTTCTTTGCACATAAATTGAACACAAATTCATGGTGACAGTTGGCATTTTTGACAAATCGTCAGTTGATTGGAAGAAATGTTTTTATTGTTTTTTTTTTGGGGGGGGGGGGATTAAGGGAAGAATAAGTAAATTTACAAATTTTTCACCGATTTGTTTTGAATTTGAGTTAAAGTCGTATAGACAAGTCTGAAAACACTTCGAACCAAAGTTATGAAATCAAAGGGGCCTTGCCTTTGTTGAAAATCATAAAAACATTCTGTCCTCTGTTGAAGAACAATTGACCATTTTCCATAAAGCAACGTCATGTGAGAAGATCAGCAGCGAAAGTATTACGAAAGGTTTCCCTATTTGCCACCATGAAGCCTCGTTCAAAACAGATGAACGAATGACATGTCAGCAATTGGAACGGCAAAGCTCTTTTTCTTTTCTGGGGCCGTCATGACTAAAATATTCATTTAGATATTCCAAATGGACTACACAGATATTCATACACTATACTGCTCCTTGCCACAAATCAGCTGTATTTCTTAATAAAACAAAAAGTATTCAAAACATCGAATGGCCTAGGAACAGCCTGACATGAGTCCAATTGGTATTCTGTGGGAAATTCTTAACAAAAAAGTGTCTGAAAAAAGCTCACGAGTCTTAAACCCAAATTAATAGAGGTGGTTAGACACTTTTTGGAATTAATCATAATCGTAAATGTTGTCAAAGAATGCTTAAAAACATGTCCAGACGCATTCAGCTGTGAAAAAAACCAGGGTGGAATGACAAAATGTTTGCAAATAGGGTTTTGTCTTCATTGTATAATTTGATAATTTAACTGATAATATTAAAAGGTAAAAGTGTATCAATTATGTTGATTGAATTTTAGTGATTGCAAAAATAGTTATATCTATGAAACTTAAATGAATTAAAATGTTGATGTCTATAAAGCTGTTTTTTTCAAACTTTTTTACAGCATTTCATGACTTGATTTTTTTCTGTTCAAAAAGTTATAAACTTTATTCAACTTTTCAGATATTTGTAAACTAAAAAGACGTTTAAACGTTATCAACAAGTGAAGTTTTTTTTCATTAGGGTTAGAATGGCTACATTTTAACCGAGTAATTTTATAATTTTATCATTCTCAATGTAGTTTCTAAGAGAATAATTAAAGCTTTAAAATTTACTTAATCTTTAGATGTGATCGTAATATGCCTTATAATATTATTTTGTATCTTAAATTTCATGAAACAATAATACCCCAGTGTCATTCCAAGCTAAGATTGAGCATGAAATCATTAGTAAAGCAGTCGCAATTTACTTTAAATTATGCAGTGAAACACCGTCCAGGGTTTGCAGAGTTAAAACAAGCAAAAATTCTTCCTCCAGAAATGTTTCCTTGGGATGAATATAACAATTTTATAATTTTTAATAAGTTATTTTAAAATTTATAATAATGTTCTATTTTTTTTATTACCCCCTGGATTTTTTCCCTTTGTTATAAAGAACCTGACATATAGCGCTAGCGGGGTCTTTTTATTAAAGAGGAGTTTCCACTATTAACTATGTTAAAAATGCAAATTTTTGGTTTGAAAAATATATGCCGTTGTTTTTTTTAAAAATCTGATGACCCTTAGAGCAAACCACAAGTTTGTGGAAAGGGGGAAAAGCTGTATGGGAGCGGAGCGGCAACATGGAAGGGGTAAGGATTTAGATCCCCCGGGGTTTTGGAATTTTTGCGATTTTTGGGCCTTTATTTTTTCCCTAATAATCTTGTTTCCTTTAGATTTTAACTTTCCCCCTCTCTTTTTAAAAGTTCATTGAATAAAAGGATTTTTTTTTATATTTTTTTTCATTATTTATGTGAAAAAATGTAAAGCAAAAGACTGTTTAAATTTGGAAACCCCATCTTCATCTAATTTTCCTTTTGCAGGCTAGACCTTTAAATTTTTATTCTGCTTGGTTTGCCCTTGTTTTTGGCCCAAAATTCTTTTTTTTGGTATCAAAACTAATGCACACAGCGTCCCACTCTACACAAACTTTTTTCTTACATGTTTAAAAAAATTCGCAATTCTTTAGCTCTTTTTTTTCCCCTTTATAACCCGGGTAAATTTTGTTTTTTGCTTTTAAACAAATTTTTTTAGGTAGGGCCTACAAAACCCCTTTTTTTTTTTTTTTCAAAATTCATTTTTTGTTTCCCAAAATAAAGATAAAATTAAAGATTGTGCTTATCAATCGTGAAAGTTTTTTTTTATGCACTTTTTTTTAAATATTTGTAATTTTGGGGAAATTTTTCTATTTTTGCCCGCTAATCCATAAACAAATTCCGTTTTTCCCTTCCTTACGATTTTACCTTTCAAACCTCTGAGCAACCCCTTTTTCCCCAGCTTTCATCTATCTTCCTTCCCTTTTTCTTTTAAATTTTTCGAAACATTTTTAATTTGATTGAGCATTTACCCGTTTTTTTTTGTATGTCTATATTTTTTATTGGTATTTAAGCTTGCTTCCTCTATCGCATTTTGGTTTGTTTTTACTTGTTCACCCGTGATTGTTAATATTTAACATACTTATATCTGAAAAAAAAGGCAACTCTGTTTAAAAGCTTTTCTTTAATTCGCTCTATTCATTTGTTTAGATTCATTTAATTTCCAAATTAGCATGATTTTAATAATAAACTTCTCTCGAATTTTTAATTGTTAGAAAAAAAAGAATACATAAAGATATTTTTTTCCCGTCTGTTTTTTATTTATTTCATGATTTGCCAGTGCTGTTTACATACCGCTTCATCAGGAAGGATAGGCCCTTTTTCATGTCTGAAGGGAGCAACCTAAAAAAGTCGTTAAACTTTCAAAAACTACCTACGGACAGCTTTTTATCCCTTCATAAAAATAAATTTTCAGACTGGTTTGGTTATTCTTTGGGACATCTTCCCCTTTGTTGTATGTGAAGGATTTTACATTTAAAATTGTTTGATAAACCATAATAACGATAAAAAGCAATCCCCTTTTGAAACAGCGTTAAATAACTTTACAGAATCAATTTCTCGTCTAAAAGTGTATACCCATTTACGTCATTTTTTTCAAGTTTATTTTTCCTCAGTTCTAAAGTATAAGTCATAATTTATTTTTTATTTCCGTAATGAGCTGAAAAATTTACAATAAATGCTTAAACAACATCAATGATTGAATACAAAAGTTAAAAAGGGTTGGTTTTGGGTTTGTCAAATTTTTTAAATTTTTAGGGTAGACAAAAAAGATGTGAAGGACTTTGGGCTTTTTCAAGGTGCTTTTAACAAGTTAAGATTTAATGGTAAACCCAAAAACTTTTTTTTTCTTTTTTTGAAATAATCGTCACTTTTAACAGTTTATTTGGATTTCAAAACATAGCAAAATTTGGAAATAACTCCCCCTTTTCCTATTCAACGTACCCAAAAGGTTCATCTTTCAATCCCCATTTTTTAAACAGTAAAATTTAAAATTTTTGTTTTATCATTTAAGTGCACAAATCAAAATTATTTTGTTTTTTTTAAAGCACCCTTTATTTTTATAAAAAAACATCCTAAAGGTATAAAATTTTTATTGTTCTGGTTTATCATTCCCAGAAAGGAAATCTGCTTTGGTCATTATAGTAAAACCCTTCAAAAAAAAGTGATTACTTTAACACATTGTTTTTTTTAAAATCTTTTAATAAAGGACATTTGTGAAATTTTTCTTTAAAATGATGACGGGGGAGAAGGAGGGGGAGAAAAACGAGATGTATTTCCCCCCGACCTGCCCCAATGGTTATGGGTCCCCATACAATGGTGCCCCAAGGTACCCAAAGGGTCTATTGTGACCCCCACATCAAATGATCTAAAAAAACCCAAAAAAAGAAAAAGCGATGATTGTCCCGTTTTTTTTTTGGTGTTATTTTAAAGTTTTTTTTTTTTGTGTCCTTTTTTCAAATGTTGGGGGGAATGAAAGGGAAAAGCAAATTTTTAGTTCCTTATAAAAGACAATTGCATTAAAAAAAGTTGCAACTTTATTAGTGTTGAAAAAGAGTGGTTCTCCAATTTTTGCTTTGTGAAATTTTTTTAAATTTTTAATTGTATTGTGTGCCAAGATTTCGAACAAATATAAAGTATTATTCCCCGAAAAACTGGAATTCTCCAAAAAAAAATTTTTACGTCGGAAAAAGGGGAAAGTATTAAAATGTTTTTTTGTCCTGTATAAATTTTTTTGTGTTTGTAAAACCGTTTGTTTTTTTTTTTTTTTTTTTTTT
>NW_027625657.1:0-6830 GCF_034508935.2 Berghia stephanieae
CAACGCTCGTAACGGTCAGGTACTCATTTTACACCTGAGTACGGTGGGAGAATGTGAGTAAAGAGCCTTTTCCAAGGACTCAACTATGCGCCGAGCGAGGCCCGAACTCAGAACCTTCCGATCCGAAAGCGAGTGTCATACCACTAGATCAGATAGCCGCAAAATACACCCCGTTTCTCTAAAAATTATGAAATTTTTGTTCTTGTTAGTTTTAGAAACGATCTATTATTAGATATAAAGTATAACAACTTAAACCATTTTTTTTTTTTTGTGTGTGTGTGTGTATTTGTTTACT
The DNA here is from genome assembly GCF_034508935.2 of Berghia stephanieae. Classification (NCBI taxonomy): domain Eukaryota; kingdom Metazoa; phylum Mollusca; class Gastropoda; order Nudibranchia; family Aeolidiidae; genus Berghia; species Berghia stephanieae. The sequence goes on from NW_027625657.1 coordinate 296, forward strand.
TGTTTTGTACCAAAACAAAATAATTCAATAGGATTCAATAGTCTGATGTCACGTCCACCTATCAACCAGCAGCTTGTTTCTAAACAAAGAAAATCGGTACTTTTTATCCTTCATGCTGGCTAGAACTTTTTCACATGTCACGTGATCAGAATGTATAAAAATCAAAATATGATCAGATTTATAATGTTTTTCTCCTCTGGATACACTGTTATACTCGTCGGAGAAGTATTTCATTGTTCCGATAGTTTAGAACCACCGTAATTACGAGGGAAGTGACGTCACGACAAGCATTTAATCGCTCTAACATGAAAACATTTTGAGTCGCAGGGTGTGATTTAGTTATTACGCGTGACCAAGGAATGGCTTTCTTGGCTTATAAGACAGTCAAGCCACACTAAGAAAGTCCAATAACTCTTTCAGTTTTAATTTTTGAATTATCATATCAATCAAGTATTGTGTATAATTGTTATATATGTTGAGTAGATGTATTCTGCCGTACTCTAGAAAAAAACCCATATTTTAAAATTTGGCCAGAAAACTAGCCCTTAAAATATTGATCGATTTAAATGACCCTCGTCTTGGAAAGAAACAAACTCTCAAACCTGGGACTTCGCGGTCCCAGGTTTGAGAGTTTGCTTTTTTTCCAAGACGAGGGTCATTTAAATCGATCGATATTTGAAGGACTAGTTTTCTGGCCAAATTTTAAAATATGAGTTTTTCCGGAGTACGGCAGTTAATTGTAGTTAGAAAACAGGATAGTAACGTAAATGATGGGGAGAATTAATTGCGATTTGAAAGAATTTCGCCGAGAGGACGGACATCTCGCAGGTACGATACGAAACGAATTAAGATTAAGAGATGCCCCAGCAATGGAAACGGTAGGTATTAGGGATGACAAATTACCTATGAACCTGTAGGAGTTTTGGCATTCGGGGAAAACGTCTCGCTAAAAGTTTGACACGGGGAAATTGACTGGTACAACAAGTCTTTGTAGTATCTATGACTTCTGGGCTAACGAGTTTTGTAAGCCCTGTGAAATGTATGTGGAAAATGTCGAGGATGTGAGGAAGGTGAGAGTATGGTGGTGGTGGTGGTGGTGTGTGTGTGTGTGTGTGTGTGTGTGTCTGTGTGTGTGTGTGAGTGTGTGTGTGTGAGGGGGGGGGGAGGTGGAGGGAAATGTGGATGAGGAGCGAGGAGGATGGAGGAGGATGATGAAGGAGTTGTAATGGGAATTTTAAATTTTGATGAATCGTTGCTAGTTGTAGTTGAGATGGTGACGATAATGGTGGTGGTGGTGGTGGTGGTGGTAGTAGTAGTGGTAGTGGTGTTATGGTAAATCTAATAAACATTTTTGGCGTTTTTGCAGTTTTGTGTTCTAACTCCACCCCACCCCCCACCCCCTCTAGCCCCCACCCCTTTAAAAAAAGAAAGAAGAAAGAAACAATAACAACAACAAAAAAATCACAAACTACAAAAGAAAATACCCCCACCCAAACAAAGAAATTAAAAAACAAAACAAAACAAAAAAAATAAATAAAAAGAAAAACAACAAAAACTAAAACAAAAAAAAAACAATTTTAAAAACCTCACAAAAACAAAACAAAACAAAAAAATTTAAATCACCAACAAATAAAAAAAACAACATCAAATAAACAAGGAATCAAAAGAAAAAATAAAACCAAAAACAAAAAAAAAAAACAAAAAATAAAAATAAAACGGGCAGTTGTGTAACGCAATATCAACTTAACGTTCTCAAAGCGTTTCATAAGGGGACTCAAGCCAACAGCAACACGTATGTAGGACGAAACTTCGAAGAAAGAGTCTTTTCTAATGAGTCAACTTGGCGTCGCCTGGACTCAAACCAAGGATTTGCAGTATGTCCCAAATCAAGCGTCACCCCCCCCCCCCCCCCTCCCCCCTTCCCAAGTAGTCCTTCAGAACCATTAGGCTCAAGGAGCCGGAGTTCATCCCGGTTTCAATCGCATGAAACGGCCTATAACAATTGCTTGCAATCCTTTGGAAAGACGCTAGTAAGTACTTTCCGCAAGATCTAACTACCCAATCACTGCTGGGTGGACAGAGGGTCAGAAAAAAATATCTCGACTGCACCCGGGATCGTTCTCTTGTCAATTTGCGTGTGAAGCGAGTGCTCTACCAACTGAGCTATCGGGACCCCTTGCAAGACCACACAGCCGCAGTATATTATTTGGCGGTTGTTGAAAGTGGTAATGGTGGTGGTGGTGGTGGCTATGTCCGTCTCTGGTGTTGGTCTGTTTGAAGCTGTTAGTCCAGAAAGTGTTCACCAACGTGACGTTGAAATGTCGAATGTCAGGATTTCGGTAATAAAACACACGGTGGGCCAAAGCTTTAAAATTTCAAAATGTGCATTTAAAAAATTGAGCTTTTATATAGAACAAAATCCACTAAACATGCTCAAAGCGCTTTACAAGGGGTCCCTGGCTAACAGCAACAGGTAACATGAAGGACGGCGAAGTCCCGGGTTTGAGAGTTTGTTTTTTTGTGTGCCAAGATCAGAGTTATTTAAATCGATCGATATTTGAAGGACGAGGTTTCTGGCCAAATTTTAAATAATATGGGTTTTTTCCAGAGTAGGGCAGTATATGGAATGCTATATAAAGAACAATATTTCGTTTTTTTGAAATACGACATATTATCTTGGGACAACTTCCAAATGCGCCCACCACTCATATTACAAACAGCAAATATACTTTGGTGATTTTTAAAATTATTATTTCTTTCTCCATGTTTTGTCTGGCACTGTTTCATACACACTTTTTCAGATCTTTGCCTCACACCTGTGCCTGCTACCTAATTATTCAATATGAAATATGTTATGATCTCCGTTCTGGATAATCTTTTGTGTGTGTCACACACACACACACACACACACACACAGAGAGAGAGAGAGAGAGAGAGAGAGAGAGAGAGAGAGAGAGAGTTTGTGTGTGTGTATGTGTTGTGTATGTGTGTGTTATTGACACAATAAATTTAAATTACGAACCAAATGTGCCACTTTCGACACGTATTAAAATGTCACAATAATAAATGCGATGCTATAAGATCTAGTGTCAATAATAAACACACGAAATTCTAACACTTGAAGCTTAAATCTGGAATGTTTTGTTTTTATTTTAGATTATGCGCCTATTAAATGAATTTATGACGCCATTCCTTATTATCATTTCGAATTCTTTACCCAATTTCAACTTCAGGCAGTCACATATTTATTTTAATTATCGGATCAGAGAGATTTCAGGATTCTATCATGATGAGTGTTTTCCATGATAAATAGAACATGCATTCTATAATTACATAATCCAATGTGAACTCTCTCCACCTGGAATATTCCGCCGTACTCTGACAAAAAAAGTTTTAGAAATTTTGGCCATAGAACTCGTCCTTCAAATATCGATCTTGTACTATCTTGTCTTGTGAAAAACTCTTAGACCTGGACTTCCTTGAAGACTCAGATTCAAGCGTTTTCTAACAAGATCAGGCTAATTTTAATCCATCGATATTTGAAGGACGAGTTTTTTCTGGCCAAAATATTAATATTGTATTGTATTTTCCCCCTCTTTTTCTCAAGAGTACTGATTGGGTATTAGGACTCACCGTTTTGGATACTGCGCTATATAAAAGTCAAATTGAAAACCTCAGTTTTGTTTTCGTAAAGTGCAAAGCCCAACTGGGGTGCAGTCGAGATTCTTTTTCTGACTGCCACCCCCCCCCCCCTCCCCCTATCCACCCAACAATGATTGGGTCTGTTAGATGTGACGGAAACTACTTTGCGATATCCAAATGGTAGCAAACAATTGCTATTGTCCGTTTCACGCTATTAGAAACCGGGACAAACTCCGGCTCGCTCCATGGGCCGAATGGCTCTGAAGGACTACTTTTTTTAAAGGCACATTTACAACGGCAGACTTCTCCATGAACACGATCGTCGTCTCACACAACTCTTTTCACAAGGTGTAAGAACATACTTTTCATTATCGTAAAATTCATACAACTCCCCAAACAGCAGACATCTGTCTCCATTGATACATTATTGCTACGGAACAAATTTTGATGATATCCAGGACAAAGGAGAGGGGGCATTTCACAAAGTTCGCGTGATACATGGGGTATCCAGTCAAAGTCAACAATCCTCCTGTCTTGTCTTCGTTGGACAAATAGGTTTGGACCGGAGTTTAAACCAACAAAACCCAGGACAAATATTTTCAAAACCACCTACGACAAATCAATTACTATTTTCTCTGATTTGCTTGTTAGAATAAGGCTGTATTTTACAGTCGTACTTCGGCCGACGTGTACTTATTTGCAGGTCTGATAACCCAATTCCTTATGAGTTCATTGTTGGAATGGAAATCTTAAAAAAAAAAATGACGCAAAATATCGTCCATTACAACAATGTTAAACTAGGCCCATAAGTGGATTCGGATGTCAAACATGCAAATATTCGTACACAACGACTTTGACCAATCAAGTTATCTATAATTTGGGCAGAAAACATTTACTCCAGATACGGCTATGTGGTCACGTGGTATGACACTCGATTTCGGATAGGAAGGTCATGGGTTCGAGCCTTGCTCCGCGCATAGTTGAATCCTTAGAAAAGGCTCTTTACTCAGATTATCTCACCGTACTGAGGTGTAAAATGAGTACCTGACCGTTAATAATCGTCGCCTAGGCATTCCACAAAAGAATATAGATAATCCATCAAACAAGATGTCTGATGTCAACAGGAATCACCCTTATTGTCTAAGTGAGCAAATAGGGGGTTAATAATCTTGCCCGCCCAAGAGAAAAAAAACAAACGAAAGTGCGTTAAGCGGGGATCAAACCCGGGACCTTCCGGGTCACAGTGTAATGCCTTAACCACTCGGCCACTTCGAACCCCCCCCCCCCCCCCCTCTTCCCCAATTCCCAAAAGGAAAAAAAAAAAACATCAAATCATCGGAGTTTTCGGAAGGGGGGGGGGGGAGGGAGGGGGGGGGGGGGGTAAATAAGCTATGAACCCTTATGGGGTGAGCCACTGTATTAGGGGGTAATGGGGGAGGGAGGGGGGAGGGGGTAGGAGGTAAGTAAGGGAGGGGACGTGTGGACCATGGGACTGCCAGGTTTTTTGTCCAACCAAGTCATCCAATTAATCACATGATTTATTGCTTGCTGTCCAACGATTGAATATTTCTTAGCAAGCGTAACACGCTGCTCTGTTTATCAAAGTTGTAGACATAAAAATGTGTCAAGCTGATTAAAATGACCAATCATGATGTTAGATATTTCAAAAAAGCTGTGAACACTTTTCACCATGTGGTTCACTTTGAGCACATTCAGTTTGCAATGTTACCAATGACCTCAAGCACATGAAAAGGTCATAATGTAGATTATACCTATCGTCCCCTGTCTGCCTTAGTAATAAAATAGTGACTATTTAACGTAGGGACACGAAATTTTGAGCACATACAAATAAATAAACACGAATTTTCTTACGGGCTTGATGTACGATAAAATGGTGAACAAAACTGCCTAATTCTAGTCCATATTATAGGAGAAATAAAAACCAACAACAAAGCAAAAAAAAAAAAAAAAAAAAAAAGACAACAACAAAACAAAACAATAAAAAACAATAAAAAACAATAAAAAACAAAACAAAACAAAACAAAACAAGCCCCCCCCCAAAAAAAAAAACCAAAAAAAAAACAAAACAAACAAAAAAGAAAAAACAACAACACAAAAGAACCAACTATTATGTATGTCAGTTTATAATAATATTAATATTATCACACTTTGGTAGAAATTCCGTATACAGGCGCCACTTCAATAACTTATCAGGAAATGGATTGAGTTTCTCACATGTAGTTGTTAATATTAAAATATTTATAGAAAGAAACTGGACTGGTAGGATTAATAAAATATTTTGCATCTACTTCTAGGTAATTATCTGTTAGAATTGGAATTCCGGGACTCTCAGGTACAGTTGATAGCTGCCGAACTCTGGAAAAAATAACATATTAAAAAATTTGGCCAAAACTCGTCCTTCAAATATCGATCGATTTAAATGACCCTCATCTTGGCAAAAAAAAACACTCAAACCTGGGACTTCGCGATATATATATTTTTATATAAATTATATTATATATATATATATAATAACTAATTCAATGTGGCAACTAAGTATATATATTAATAGCCGTTAATGTGGCGCCTGTATAAGACATTCTTCTCCATCTTTCACGAGAAACTCTAAAAAAACTAATATTTCTGTTACTTTATAATAATATTAATATCCATATCACTTTCACTGTGTACCAATCCAAGAAAACGAGCACCAGAATAATATCATCGCACTATAACAATTATTAGTCTCACAGCCTACAAAAAAACACACCACACGACAAATGACACACTCAAATCATTTATAACAATATCAGTAATAATGAAACATACACTTAAATTATGCTAAATTTGTTTAAACAAGATAAGAAAACCAAAAGACAGCCCCAAAAAAAAA
>NW_027625658.1:0-6827 GCF_034508935.2 Berghia stephanieae
AACAAATTTTATCCCTCTCATACGTTAAGTGTTGTTGGTTAACCGTTTTTAAAGCGCTTTGAGCACGATTACCGGGCTGGGCGCATAGTTGATACCCGATAAAAAGCCTCTTTATTTCGCATCCCCACTAATAACAATAATAATAAATAATAATAATAATAATAATAATAATAATAATAATAAAAATAATAATAATTATAATAATAATAATAAAAATTAATAATTTTTTTAAGGTCTTGGTTCATCCTCGTCGCGCATATTTTACAGAGTTGGGCCACGGGTCGGCCAGCCTTTGCCGGGTTCAAATCCCGGGTTTTGGGGAAGCTTTAATTCATACGATTTTATCGCCTCGTCGATTCGAACTTTACCGCACGGTCTCCGGGCGCGAAAGCTCTCGCTATTTGCATCAGATTAATCGAGCGCTGGAACCTTTCCCGGGGAAAAGCCTTCCGAGAGCCGAGGGAAAAAACTTTGGTCGAGCGCTTTCCTCTAGGAGCGTATTTGAATGAAATAAACCCACCACCTATGATCGCACCTGGACCTCCCCATTGCCGACGGGTTTTTTGAATTTCCGGGCCCCTTCCGGTTAGGGCCCGGTACTCGCTTGGCGTCCAGGGGCACTTTTTGTTTTCCAGCGTTTAAAAACGCGTTCCTGCTACTTCTTTAAAGAGTAGTGCGATGTAAATTCGGCTGTTCGAGTCGGGCTCGGTTTTCCTTTACGTGCCGGGGGTTTCGAATCTGAATTTGCACCAAAAAAAATTTTTTTTTTATAGTCCGTAAGAGAAAAGGCTCCCTTACCAGGGGTTTGGGACGTTATGTAGGGGAGCGATGTAGCAAAAATCGAGAAAATACGTCCCAGATTTTGCCCCTTGCCTTCCCCCTAGATATTGTGCTTTGATACGTTGTAGACGGGCCAGTGATGTTCAAGGGCGAGCGCAGCTCCCCGTCTAGGTCAATTCTGTGGTCGGGCTATGATGAATCGCTGTCAGTGCTATGACGGTTTCCCCCCCTAGATATTGTGCGTTGCTTACGTTGCTGACAGCCGGCGAGGAAAGTGAGGCGAGCGCTGCTTCCCGTCCAGGTAAAATTCTGTGTCGGTTTTTTGTTTATGGCCGGAGGGTTCCAGCGGTTGCGTTGGTTCGAAAGTTTGCAAAGCCATTGCCGCATGCATGTCCGGCTTGAGGTGGTGCCGTGTCAAATAAAGTGAGTGGTGTCCGAGTCGTTGTTACGTGGGTAGCAGTGAGTCAGTTGGGGGCTTTGATGGACCCCGTGAGAGAAAACGAAGGCGGGGCCGTCAAAACTCTTTGACGGGGACTTTTTGCTAGCCCAAACGCGTGCCGTGCTGATGTTGAAAACTAAGCACGCACAAGCTAAAAGGCCGAAACCTTATCGGAATTGACGAAAGTCACCAGTTCCGCAAGGACTGAGTGGAGTGAAGGAAGCTTATCAGTACGGACGATTGCCCCTATGACATCCTAGCCTGCGCGAAATCTGCGATAGCGGCGCAGCCGGCAGCGCTATTGTAATTCGCGACGATGGGAGGAGATTTCGGGCTGTTTGGTCGGCATACGGAATTGAGGGAAAATGCGATTTGGCTGAAAGTTCCCGAGTCCTTGTGTACGTCGGTAGCAGTGAGTCAGTTGATGGCTTTGATGGACCCCGTGAGAGTACAAAGGCAGGCGGTGGGGAACTCTTGACGGGGCTGTTGCAAGCCAACGCGTGCCGTGTGTAGTGAAATAAGCAGACATGCTAAAAGGCCGAAACCTTTATAGTGAAGTGAGGGAGTTATCAGTAGGACGATTGCCCTATCACTGTCTGCGCGAAATCTGCGGATAGCGCGCTACCGGCAGCCTATTGTAGATTCGCGAGCGATGGGAGGAGAATTTCGGGCGTTTTGGTGGGCTATACGGATTTCCCGGAATGCGATTTGGCTGAAAGTGTCCGAGTCCTTTTTGTACGTCGGTAGCAGTGGTCAGTTGTGGCTTTGAGGGGACCCCGTGAGAGTACGAAGGCAGGCGTGAGAAACCTTTGACGGGACTGTTGCTAGCCCAAAACGCGTGCCGTGCTGATTTTTGAAAACTAAGCACGCACATGCTAAAAGCCGAAAACCTTATAGTGAAGTGAGGGAAGCTTATCAGGTACGGACGATTGCCCCTATGACATCCTATCTGCGCGAAACTGCGGTAGGGGCCCGCAGCCCAGCGCTATTGTAGATTCGCGAGCGATGGGGGGAGATTTCGGGCTGTTTGGTTGGGCTATACGGAATTGACGGAATGCGATTTGGCTGAAAGTGTCCCGAGTCCTTGTGTACGTCGGTAGCAGTGAGTCATTGGGTGGCTTTAGGGGACCCCGTGAGAGTACGAAGGAAAGGCGTGAGAAACTCTTTGACGGGGACTGTTGCTAGCCCAAACGCTGCCGTGCTGATGTTAAAACTAAGCACGCACATGCAAAAAGGGCCGAAACCTTATAGTGAAGTGAGGGAAGCTTATCAGGTACGGACGATTGCCCCTATAACATCCTAGTCTGCGCGAAATCTGGGATAGCGCGCTAGCGGCAGCGCTATTGTAGATTCCGGAGGGGATGGGGGGAAAGATTTGGGCTGTTTGGTCGGCTATACGGAATGAGGGAAAATGCGATTTGGCTGAAAGTGTCCCGAGTCTTTGTACGTCGTAGCAGTGAGTCATTTGGGTGGCTTTGATGGACCCGTAGAGTAACGAAGGCGGGCGGTGAAAAAACTCTTTGACGGGGACTGTTGCTAGCCCAACGGGGTGCCGTGGCTGATGTTTAAAAACTAAGCACGCACATGCTAAAAGGCCGAAACCTTATAGGGAAGTGAGGGAAGCTTATCAGGTACGACGATTGCCCCTATGACATCCTATTCTGCGCGAAATCGCGATAGCGGCGCAGCCGGCAGCGCTATTGTAGATTCGCGAGCGATGGGGGAAAGATTTGGGGCTGTTTGTCGGCATACGGAATTGACGGAATGCGATTTGGCTGAAAGGGGCCCGATCTTGGTGTACGTCGGTAGCAGTGAGTCAGTTGGTGGCTTTGATGGACCCGTGAGAGTACGAAGGCGGCGGTGAGAAACTCTTTGACGGACTGTTTTTGCTAGCCCAAACGCGTGCCGGCTAAAGTTGAAACTAAGCACGCACAGCTAAAAGGCCAAAAACCCTTATAGTGAAGGAGGGAAGCTTATCGGGTACGGACGATTGCCCCTATGACATCAAGTCTGCGCGAAATCTGGGGATGGGGCGCAGCCGGCAGCCTATTGTAGATTCGCGGCGATGGGAGGAGATTTGGGGCTTTTTGGCGGCTATACGGAATTGACGGAATGCGTTGGGGCTAAAAAAGGGTCCGAGCCCTTGTGTACCGTGGGAGCAGTGAGTCAGTTGTGCTTTGAGGGGCCCCCGTGAGAGTACGAAGGCGGGCGGTAAAAACCCTTTTTGAGGGGGACTGTTGCTACCAAACCCGGTCCCGTGCTGATGTTAAAACTAAGCACGCACATGCAAAACCAAAACCTTAAAATGAAGTGGGGGAAGCTTATCAGGTAGGGGAAATTGCCCCTTACATCCTAGTCTGCGCAAAAATCTCGGTGGGGCGCCCGGCAGCGCATTTAGATTCGCGAGCGATGGGGGAGTTTTTGGGGCTGTTTGGGTCGGCTTACAATTGAGGGAAATGCTTTTTGGCTGAAAAGGCAGGGGGGCAATAGGGATGATTGACAGACAACCGGTGAGGTTATACGGTGGGGGGATCCCAACGAAGGGTGCCAAGGGGGAAAGAGTTTGAGTGGTCGGGCCCGTTCTTCTGCTGCGGGGAAAATGCTAGACTTTGGCTTGAGATATATATCGATGTCTTTTTCCCGCCCTTTTTTGATGCAGGCAGCTTCTAAATGGTATCACGCTACTATGTACACGCGATCTATCGAGGCGTGGGCTTACACAGGACACGCCCAACCGAGCGAAATAAAGCCGATGGTGGGCGTGCATGTGCGTTTACCAGACAGCGACCAACGATATCCTCTGCAACGATCTGCCCGTCGTCCGGTGAATTCTAATGGCTGGGTATCATGTTGCGGAGTTTCGTTCTTCAACTGGGGGGGACGGTTGTCGCGCAAAATCAATCGTACGTCTGAAACAATGTCTTTGCTAGGCACCTTCTAGCACCCAACCTCTCGACTTGCTAGCCAACTTTCTGGCTTCCCCTAAGAGCTAGGCACCTTCTAGCTCCCTACTCCGCTGACACTTCCAGCGCCTGAGCTAGTTGGACAATACGATTGATTTTGCGAGGGCAGTGTCATTCGCGGGCGAAGACCCAACCCCGTTTCACCTCTCCTGACATCAGGGTTTGTCGGCATGGGCTGGCCCGTTGCCGTTTGGTAACACGACGAGACTTGACAAATCGCTGAAAGCCCATCAGATCGTTTTTAGTCAATTGGGGTTTCCTTGATTGGGCGTGAAAACATTGTAGTGCGATATCTAGCGGCTACTGCTGGAGACTTCATGCGGACGTTACCAAAGTACGAGTAAGGTTGGACAAGGGCCATCTCAGCTCGGAACGGTCAAATCAGCGGGCGGTGGCAATGTCGGGAGTACCAGTAGTGTTCTAAACGCCTCCCCACAGGCGAAACAGTTGAAGAACGTTGGAAGGAAAAGGAAGGGGGAAGAGAAATGAGATCTGTCGTGAAAAATATACTCGGCGTCTTCTAGAAGAGGGGGTACGGGTTCAGACTTAGAGCCGGGGACAAAGAATACCTGATCAGGCAGGGGCCCGAAGTCGGACAAGCGTGCCCACGAAACGGTAACCAAAAGGTCACTCATCGGCGGGTGACAATGTCGGGAGTAACGAGGTGTTCTAGCGCCTCCCATTCACAGGCGAAACGTTGGAGAGAACGGTTGGAAGGAAGGGAAAGGGGAGAGAGAAAGAGTTCTGTCGTGAACATATACTCGGCGTCTTCTAGAAGGTAGAGGCTACGGGTTCAGACTTAGAGCTGGTGACAAAGAATACCTGATGCAGGCAGGTGCCCGAAGTCGGACAAGCGTGCCCACAAACGGTAACCAAAAGGGGCACTCATCGGGCGGGTGACCCAAAGTCGGAGGGAACAGAGGTGTTCTAGCGCCTCCCATTCACAGGGAAAACAGTTGGTGAGAACGGTTGGAAGGGAAGGGAAGGGGAGAGAGAAATGAGATTCTGTCGTGAACATATACAAAACCGCGTAACTTCCCAGAAGTAAGGAAGGCCGTACGGGTTTAACAGAACTTTAGAGGCCAAATTGGTGAGAAAAAATAACAAAGGAATACTTAGATTGCGGGCAGGTGCCCGAAGTCGGACAAGCGTGCCCACGAAACGGTAACCAAAAGGGTCACTCATCGGGCGGTGACAATGTCGGAGGTAACAGAGGGGTTCTAGCGCCTCCCATTCACAGCAAAACAGTTGAGAGAACCGGTTTTGGGAAAGGAAGGGAAGGGGAGAGAGAAATGAGATTCTGTCGTGAACCATCTCGGGGCCTAACGGTAGCGCCCCCCCCCACAAGCCCAGCTGGTGACAAAGGATGGTTGAATACCCGAGCAGGCAGGCGACGAAGTCGGGGAATCGCGCGCACCTAACGGTACCGAAGAGGTAACCAAGAGACCCCGGGAAAGATGGCGAGAACATCGTCGAGTGAAGAACGGCGGGACTAGTTGTGACCTATAGTTCCGTCGAAGAAAACAGCCCAGGGAACGGGCTTGTGAAATCAGACCTTATCGAGCTGAGATCCTCGGACGCTGAGATTATCCCCCCATCCAGCAGGTTTGTCTCGGCCCCCCTCTCCCCCCTGCCATGGCTTGTCGGCGCGCGGTGCGCGGGGGGTGGACAGTGTATATAACAAATATATATATATTTTTTTTTTTTCTCCTCCGTCCAGAGGCACTTTTTTCTCTTTTTTTTGTCCCCCACGCTCTGTATTCGCCAAGTCTTTTCTAAATTCGTCGCTGCGCATCTATCGGCATTCCGCGCATTTCTTTTTCCCTCAATAGGGTTCTGTTGACGCAATTCGCCAACAGGGTTTTGTTTTTTTTTTTGGTTTTTTTTTTTTGGTTTTTTCTCCTCCGTCCAGAGCACTTTTTTCTCTTTTTTTTTTTTTCCCCTAACAGGCATCTGTAGTTCGCCAAGTGCATTTTCTAACATTCGCTCGCTGCGCATCTATCCATTCCGCGCATTTTTTTTTCTCCCTCAATAGGGTTTGTGAGCGCTATTCTTCATTCGCCAACTGCATTTTTTAATTTTATTTCTCCCTCAAAAGTTCCCTTTTAGCGCAATTCGCCAACAGGTTTTGTTGCTTTTTGTTTTGTTTTTTTGCCCCCAAAAGGCTTTCCAAAGGGCCGATTCTTCTTCCCCCCAACTGATTTTAATTTTTTTTTAATGGTTTTTTGAGGCAATTAAAAGGTTTTTTTTTGCCCCGAGGGGAAATACCAGTAAACGGTCAAAGCGTTTTAAACGGGTTCCCCCCAACAGAACATTAAAAGCGGAGGAGACATAAAGGAATAAAAAAAAAAAATAGGAAGGCCGATGTTTTAAGGGTGAACCAAAAATATAAAATGGGTACAAATACCAAGGATTTTTAAATTTTGAAAATTGAGTCCTTGAAAAAAAATTTCTTTATAACCCCCGCTTCTGTGTTTAAAAAAAAATGATCAAAAATGGTCCCGGGGGTTTTAGTTAATTACACTTGCCCGAAGAGGGTCGAACCCCTACTTTAGCCAACTTATCCGTTTAAATTGCCCCAAAACGCTTTACAACGCGGGCTGCAGCAGACCGCCCAAAACTTAACTTTCGAGCGGGACACGACA
>NW_027625659.1:0-6831 GCF_034508935.2 Berghia stephanieae
TTTTTTGGATGATGTTATCAATCTTTCTCAATATCTTTCTACCACGTCGTTCCACACGGGTTAAATCTCTGTCGTATTTCTAGTCACTTTCAGGTTGATGTCAAATTTTTAATTCCATACGCCCTCTTTAATGATTATCGATAGTACGTTAACTTTTTTTTGCAGTTTTAAGAAGAAAAAATCGATAAGGTACGCATTTTTTAAGAGTTATATTTTGACTCCCTTTTAAATGCCTGTAAACTTTCGTGCATAATACAATTTTTCAACGTTTTATACACATTTCATTTCATTTTATAAATGAGTATATATACGTATTTAAAAATATTTAAAGTTTGGATTCATATCAGTCTTTGGGTAATGCCCCCTATAAGAAAAATCAATAAAAAATAAATTAAAATTTTTAAATGAAAATCAAAGCGTAATTTTTAAAACCAGAAAAGGAGTGTTTTTTTTGGGAAAACGAAATCAAATACTCCCCCGGGAAAACGTGTCAGCCGATTTTTGGGAAATCGATGAAAAAATCTTTTAATTTTTGGGGGTCCCAACTTTTAATTTTTTAACGTGAAAAACCCATTTTTTTTAAAACAGCGGTTTTAAGGCAAGCCACACCGGAGACTGACTCCGACGCCCCCCCCCCTGCCGTCCTCCGCCGTTTCCGGAAAAGACGTCGGCCCGGAAAAAATTTTAAAAGAAAAAAATAAAGAGCCGCACCCCACCCATACCGACCCGGCCCTCTGCCCGTTTTTTTTTTCCCCCTTGGTGGAGGAGGCCAGCGCTCTTCTTTTTATTCTTAGTATTTAGGCCGGCACGACGTCTATATCCAAGACGGCAGAGGACGGCGTGCCCCTGTCGGGGCAGTCTCCGGTGTGGGTTAGCTCAAAATATTTTTTATATTGGTCTTAAAGAAAAACGTTTTGATTGGCATCACACGGCCCCTAATCTAATTCTTAAGACAAAATTTATCAAAAGGTTAACACAAAATTTTTTACAACTTTTCTAAGGGAAGCAGAAAAAAAAACCCCAGAAACATGGTAATAAAAGAATCTGATTTTGACAGTATGCGTGGGAAAAGCTCCAAAAAATTTCCCTCCGGAAGTATAACGGCCAAAAAACAAAACTCTGTGTCCCATGAAATTTTATAATCTAAATACACAATTTTAGAATTTAATATAAACTTTTGTAAAAAATAACACGACCCAGGACGTCAACTTCATTCTTTTTTTTTTTATAGTTTTTGCCGTTGGCTTTATGAGTAATTCTCATAACTGTATAAACCAACTTAAACGTTTAAGGGTTAACAATTTTTGGTGTTGGTTCCGTAATATTTCCCGAGGCAATGTTGTGAGTTTCTTAACCAAGCGCTACATCTATAGATAAATCGCTTGGCCAAGGATTTTCAAACCCATGCTCCGGAAGTATAACGGACCAATAAAAAAAAAATATGTGTAACCTAAAATTTTATAGTCTTGTTAAATTTTTTAGTGAGAACAATCACAAACCGGATGGCAAAAAAAAAAAAAAGGGCCTAGGACGCTCGCATACTATTATACATTAGAAAATTCATTTTTTTCCCTTTTTGTATCAACATATTTTTGTGTCTCTTAATGTCCCCAGGGTGGACTGAGTACTAAAATGAGATGTCATATCATTTCTTTTACCCCCAAAAATAGCTTTTCACTTGCTTTTCCGGGTGAGTATTAAGTAAAATTTAGTTAGTGCTTTTAAGTAAGGTATCCATAATAATAATAATAAAATAATAAAAATAAAAAAAATAAAAATAATAAATGAAATGAAAATAATAATAAGAAATAATAATATGATAATAATAATAATAATAATAATAAAAAATAATAATAATAATAATAATAAAATAATGATAATAATAATAAAAAATAATAAATAATAATAAAAATAAAAATAATAATAATAATAATAAAAATAAAAATAATAATAAAAAAAAAATTAATAATAAAATAATAATTCATCATCTTCATCATCGCGTCATCATTAATAGTCAAACACTATCCCTTCCCATATTAAGTCTTTTTTACGCACACACCACACAACACACACAACACACATATTATTATATATATGTATTATATATTATAATATATAATATATTTTTAAATATATAAATATATTTATGAGTTTTTAGTGGGTACTTGTAGGTACGAAGGTCGAAATTAGGCAATAAAATTTTAAATATATATATTAATATATATATATATTATATATTATATATATAATATTTTTAAAATTACACACTTCATATATACATCTGTGTTGTGGTGCTTGTTATAATAATGGGGGGGCCTCAAGGTGATTTGGCCCCAAAATTTCCTTTTAAAAAAGTTTATCCCTTTTGTCTTTAATTCACAACCCACCTATAGTTTTGAAAATCAAGATATATTTGAGCGTGTTCAAAAATTGGACTTTACAAAGCAATCTGTGAGAGAAAATTTGCAGGTGATCTTTGACAAATACATTTCTGTTTTTTTTGGCTCATGAGGGGTGGGTTTTCAAAAATAAAAATTGGCTTTTATATAGCGCAAAAACCATTGTGCTCAATGCTTTACAGGGTCCCTACCTCAGCAACACGGACATGAAACGATGCCCCTTTTTAAAGGCGATCTTCCCATTCTTTTCCGACAAAACAAGACAACCTTTTTAAGGCCAGTCTCTTTTTATAGCAGATACGGTGAGGAAAAGAGACGGGGAGTGTTTTCCAAGGTTTTAAATATGCCCGGGCGGGCCGAACCCAGACATTCCTTTTATAAAGTGAGTGTCTCCACTAGACCCTAGCCGTCGTGCGTTGCTAATATTAACCATTAGGGACTACAGTGTAGTAGAAGTAGATAGTAGTAGTAGTATTTGTAGGTTATAGTAGTAGTTGTAGTAAGTCGAGTGTAGTAAATATAGTATACGTATAGTAGTAGCGTATTAGTATATAGTAGTGTATAGAAATAGTAGACACACAGCCCCCCAAAATAGTAGTAGTTTTTAGATAAGGGAGTAGAAATGTGAGATAGTTTGCAGTACGTATAGAGTTGTAGTAGTGTGTAGATAGTGTAGTAGTAGTGGTGTAGTAGTAGTAGTAGTGTCAGTAGTTTAGTTTAGATAGTAGTAGTAAGTAGTAGTGTAGTTTGAAATAGTATAGAAGTATAGTAGTAGTATAGTGTTGGTAGAGTGGGAGTATAATAGTAGTGGCTGACTAGCGTAAGTTTACCTTCGACCCCAAAAAGGGCGGGGGTTCGACTACCCCCCCCTTTCTCTGTAACTTGAGCAAGTCACCTACCCTAATTCACTTTGCGGGGGTTTTTCACCGCGGGTTACGCCTGGGTTATTCCCGTCTTTTATCATCACCTTATCATCTTTATCTTTATATCATCATCATCATCATCATCCCTCATCATCAAAACATCATTAGTACAGTTTAATGAAGTATTAGCATTAGAATTAAAAATTTTTTTTTATTGTTATCATAATTTTATGCCCCCCCAAAAAAACCATCATTATTTATTATCATCATCATTTATCATCATCATCAAAAAAACATCATCAACATCCCTCATCCTTCCCTATCATCATTTATCATCTCATATCATAGCAAAATTTAGGGATCATTTATCTCAACATTTTATCTTTATCATCATCACATGTTATTAAACATTTTCCCAAAGTTAATTTTGTCTCTAATCCCGTTTTACGTTTGGAATAAAGTCAAAGGGTTAAAAGTAAAGCATCCCTGAAGAAGAAGAAAAAAAGAAGAAGGGAAAAAAAGAAGAAAAAAAAAAGAAAAAAAAGAAGAAGAAAAAAGAAGAAAAGAAGAAAAGAAGAAAAAAAGAAAAGAAGAAAAAGAGGGAAAAAAAGAAAAAAAAGAAAGAAGAAGAAAAAAGAAAAAGGGAAGCAGCAGAAAAGAAGAAAAAAAAGAAGCCCCCGATGGGGAATGGAAAAAGGGGAATTTTTTTTAAAAAGGAAAAAAAAAAGGAAAAAAGAAAAAAAGAAAAAGAAAAGAAAAGAAAAAAGAAAAAAGAAGAAAAAAGAAAAAAGGAAAAAAAGAAAAAAAAAAAAAAAAAAAAAAAAAAAAAAAAAAAAAAAAGGGAAGGAAAAAAAACAGATGGGTTTGGTGGGGGGAAAAATTCGGTTTTCAAAAAAAAAAAAATTCAAAAACCCCAAAAAGTTTTTTTCCCAAAAAAGCGGACGTAACCGAAATTTTAAAAGGGGGGCCCCAAATAAAATTTTATTTTACCCCCTTCCCCTAGATAGCTAGATAGAGAAAAATAGCGGGGTTGAATTGTGCGTCGTGTTTTGGGGGGAAAAAGGGGAAGAAAAAAAAGAAAAAAAGAAGAAAAAAAAAGAAGAAAAAGAAGAAGAAAAGAAGAAAAAAGGAAAGGGGAAAAAAAGAAGAAAAAGAAGAAAAAAGAAAAAAAAAAAAAAGGGAAAAAGAAAAAAAAAAGAAGAAGAAAAGAAAAGAAGAAGAAGAAAAGAAGAAGAAGAAATGAAAAAAAAAAAAAGAAGGGAAAAAAGAAAAAAGAAGAAAAGAAGAAGAAGAAAAAAAAAAGAAGAAAGAAGGGAAAAAGAAAAAAAGAAGAAAAAAAGAAGAAGAAAAAAAAAGAAAAAGAAAAAAGAAAAAAGAAGGGAAAAAAAAAGAAAAAAGAAAAGAAGAAGAAAAGGGAAAAGAAAAGAAGAAAAAGAAGAAAAAAAAAAGAAAAGAAGAAGAAGAAGAAGAAGAAGAAAAGAAAAAAGAAGAAGAAGAAGAAGAAAAAGAAAAAAAAAAAAAAAAAAGAAGAAAAAGAAAAAAAAAGAAAAAGAAGAAAAGAAGGAAAAGAAAAAAGAAGAAGAAAAAAGGAAAAAAAGAAGAAAAAGAAAAAAAGAAGAAGAGAAGAAAAAAAGAAGAAGAAAAAAAGAAAAGAAAAGAAGAAGAAGAAAAGGGAAAAAGAAGAAAAAAAAGAAGAAAAAGAAAAAAAAAGAAGAAAAGAAAAAAAAAGAAGCAAAAAAAAGAAAAAAAAAAAAGAAAAAAAGAAGAAGAAGAAGAAAAAAGAAGAAGAAGAAGAAGAAAAAAGAAAAGAAGAAGAAGAAAAGAAGAAAAAAAAAAAAAAAAAAAAAAAAAGAAGAAAAAAAGAAGAAGAAAAAAAAAAAGAAGAAAAAGAAAAAAAAAAAGAAGAAAAAGAAGAAAAAGAAGAAAAAGAAAAAGAAAAAGAAGAAAGAAAAAAAGAAAGAAAAAAGAAGAAGAAGAAGAAAAAAGAAAAGAAGAAAAAAGAAGAAGAAGAAGAAGAAGAAAAAAAGAAAAGAAAAGAAAAAAAGAAGAAAAAGAAGAAGAAGAAAAAAGAAAAGAAGAAAAGAAGAAGAAAAAAGAAAAAAGAAAAAGAAGGGAAGGGAAGAAAGAAAAAGGAAAAACAAGAAGAAAGCGAAGAAAAAAAAAGGGGGAAGGGGGGGGAGGGAAAAAAAGAAAAAAAAAGAAGAAAAAAAGAAAAAAAAGAAGAAAAGAAGAAAAGAAAAAAAGGGGAAAAAGAAGAAAAGAAAAGAAGAAGAAGAAAAAAAGAAGAAAAAGAAGAAGAAAAAAAGAAGGGAAAAAAAAAAGAAGAAGAAAAGAAAAAAGAAGAAAAAAAGAAGAAGAAAAAAGAAGAAGAAGAAGAAGAAAAGAGAAAAAAGAAAAAAAGAAGGGAAAAAAAAAAAAGAAGAAAAGAAGAAAAGAAAAAAGAAGAAGAAGAAAAAGAAGAAGAAAAAGAAAAGAAGAAGAAAGGGAAAAAGAAGAAGAAAAAAAGAAGAAGAAAAGAAGAAGAAAAAAAAAAAGAAAAAGAAGAAAAAAAAAAAAAGAAAAAGAAAAAAAGAAGAAGAAAAGAAAAGAAGAAGAAGAAGAAGAAAAAAGAAGAAGAAGAAGAAAAAGAAGAAGAAAAGGGAAAAAAAGGGAAAAAAAGAAGAGAAAAAAAGAAAAGAAAAAAGAAGAAAAAGAAGAAGAAAAGAAAAAGAAAAAAGAAGAAGGAAGAAAAAGAAAAAGAAGGAAAAAGAAAAAAAGAAAAGAAGAAGAAAAAGAAGAAAAAAGAAGAAAAAAAGAAGAAAAGAAGAGAAAAAAGAAGAAAAGAAAAGAAGAAAAAGAAAAGAAGGGAAAAAAAGGAAAAAAAAGAAGAAAAGAAGAAAAAAAAAGAAGAAGAAAAGAAAAAAAAAGAAAAAGAAGAAAAAAGAAGAAAAGAAAAAAGAAGGAAAAAAAGAAGAAAAGAAGAAAAGAAGGAAGAAAAAAAAAGAAGAAGAAAAAGAAGAAAAGAAGAAAGAAGAAAAGAAGAAGAAGAAAAAAAAGAAAAAAAGAAAAGAAGAAAAAAAGAAAAAAAAGAAGAAAAAGAAAAAAAGAAGAAGAAGAAAAGAAGAAAAAAAAAGAAGAAGAAGAAGAAGAAAAAAAGAAGAAGAAGAAGAAGAAGAGAAAAAAAAAGAAAGAAAAAAAAAAAGAAGAAGAAGAAAAAAAGAAAAGAAAAAGAAGAAAAAGAAAAAAGAAGAAGAAGAAAAAAAGAAGAAAAAAGAAAAAGAAGAAAAAAAGAAGAAGAAGAAGAAAAAAGAAAAAAGAAAAGAAGAAAAAGAAGAAGAAGAAGAAAAGAAAAAAAAAAAAGAAGGAAGAAGAAAAAAAAAAAAAGAAGAAAAAGAAGAAGAAAAAAGAAAAGAAGAAAAGAAGAAAAAAGAAGAAGAAGAAAAAAGAAAAGAAAAGAAAAAGAAAAAAGAAAAAAGAAAAAAGGGAAAAAAAGAAAAAAAGAAAGAAGAAAAGAAAAAGAAGAAAAGAAGAAGAAGAAAAAAAAAGAAGGAAAAAAAAAAGAAAAAGAAAAAGAAGAAAGAAGAAGAAAA
>NW_027625660.1:0-6828 GCF_034508935.2 Berghia stephanieae
AGAAGAGAGAGAGAGAGAGAGAGAGAGAGAGAGAGAGAGAGAGAGAGAGAGAGAGAGAGAGAGAAGAGCGCTATTGACGCTGTTATAAATTATGTTATCTGTCGATATGTAAATCTATTTATTTTTTGCATGTTATGTAAAGGGCTGTTCAAAGGATTAGATAAGGACCTACGTAACTAACTAAATTTATGTTTTGCTTAATAATTCAATACATTTCAAGCATTCAGTAATTATCAGATTTAAATGTTGCTGCTCGAAGTTCGAAGAAATGGAATGAAAATAAATGGATGCTTGCATTAAATTTCACATTATTATTTATTTAATTATCAAAGCATTTCAGTTTTGGGCTGTATCTAAATTGCTGTAATTTGAAACCTTGATGATTAACTTGATGATGTATAACTTTACAAAGACTTAGTGGCGTGTCAGATGGATGATGATTTCATTTTGTAGTAAATTATGCACACCTGCAATCAATAATGTGTGGTCATTGATTGAGTGATTAATTCAAGCAGTAAAATTAAAGCTTTGTCATGTAGAGCAAATTGTGCGGTGAAAATGGATAATTTAATTCTGATCAAAAGTTTCAATCGTTCCTCGTATCTCATTCCTTCGTCTTCTCTAGTCTGTTTTATTCTCTAATTCTTGTGCGTGCGAGCGCGCTTTTAGAGGGTGTGCGCAGTGTGCCCAATGTGAGTGTCCCTATCCAAAACTGATTGAGTAGCCTAGCTTAAGTTTTATCTGAAGTGAAGCATGCTGCCAAGCCTAGCTAGCATCTGATTCAAACAGTCGCACATAAAACTGTTATTGTCAAGCAAAGGTTTTAAAATAAAAGCAATAATTGGGATGAACAACAAATCTATGAGCAACATGCTCTAAAGGACTCCTTACAGTAACGACAGCGACTTCGACAAGAAGCAGCAATAAGAACATGAGCAGCTATTACTACTAATATTACTGCGGCTACTTTTACTACTTCAACAACAACAACAACAACAACAACAACAACAACTACTACTACTACTATTACTACTACTACAAACTACTCCTACAACAACAACAACAACAACTACTACTACTACTACTATTACTACTACAACTACTCCTACAACAACAACAGCAACTACTACTACTACTACTACTACTAACTACTACTACTACAAACTACTACTACTACCACTACTAATACCACTACTACTACTACTACTACTACTACTACTACTACTACTACTACTACTTCTACTACTACTACTACTACTATTACTACTACTACTACTACTACTACTACTACTACTACTACTACTACTACTACTACTACTACTACTACTACTAAAAACATTTTATTATTATTAACGAACTCGTGACCCTTTTCAGTCTTGTGATTGGAATTTTCATAATGTAAAGACCAGTTACACAGATCAGGCTAGCCACTTTGTGTTTATTACTCTTGAATGGGAAA
The DNA here is from genome assembly GCF_034508935.2 of Berghia stephanieae. Classification (NCBI taxonomy): domain Eukaryota; kingdom Metazoa; phylum Mollusca; class Gastropoda; order Nudibranchia; family Aeolidiidae; genus Berghia; species Berghia stephanieae. The sequence goes on from NW_027625660.1 coordinate 1,460, forward strand.
TCGTGGCGTGACGCTACCATTATGATTATGTGCTTGCTTCCACTTGTTAATGATTAAATGCTATTATATAGGCCTACATGATTAATAACAAGTTACGCAATTTAAGAGAGTATGTATGTGTTATTATGCATATTATATATTATATTTATGTGTATGTATGTACATATGTGTGTGTGCGTGCGTGTGTGAGAGTGTGTTGTGTTTGGGGAGCCGGGGGGGGGGGGGGGGGGGGGGGGGGGGGGGGGGGGGGGGGGGGGGTTGGCCATTCTTTGACAGGTCACGGTGAATTTACGGAGTGTGTTGACATTCGATAACAAACCGGTTGATAAAGCAGCAGACGTGACGTCACTCCTACAACTAGTGGGGTGATGATGGTCATGTGACCAAAATGTTGCTCATACTGCTATCCCATTGGATGATTCATCTTTTGCATCGTAATTCCGATCAATACTACTCACGATCACCCCATTTCCACAACGAACCTCTTATCTAACGAAGAATGAGCATCAGCAGTTCAAAGATTAACAGAAAGTACTGCGATCTGCGTGGGGAATGAGAGACACTATTGTTCTCCGTCGCCATCGCTAACGATCAAAACTCACTTCTTTACCTTAGTATTTCTTCGTCTGATATGCGGAGCTTATAGCTTAAACTGAACGCTATTATTATTGTCTGGTCTGTATGTTGAGAATATGGCGTACATTCCTAGTTTCTTTTTACTGTTGAGTGATAAGATGTTTATTGGTAAAACATGCGTTATATATATATATGTATATATATATATATATATATATATATATATAATATATATATATATATATATATATATGTATATATAATATATATAATATATTATATATATAGTTAGATAGACAGACAGACAGATAGATAGATAGATAGATTGATAGATATATAGATTGATAGAAAGATAGATAGATAGATAGATAGATAGATAGATAGATTGATAGATAGATAGATAGATAGATAGATAGATAGATAGATGAAAGTATATATATACATACGTTGCGTGTTCGTATGAGTCACCTATTGAGTGAATGCATCATTTACCAAATTCAGTCCCTTGATTGATGGACAAAGAATAACTACAATGACCTTTCTACTAGGAAATGGTATCTCAGTGTTGTCGCTTGTTGTTCTAATGAATTGTTGAATTTGTGAGTTGTATTCACTCGTAGTAACCATCGAGCCCAAAGAAATAGTTTTTCTTAATAGTGTTCACTGTGTTGGTACAACTGAGGGACTGTCTGTGAGAACCGCATCCACTAAATAGAATGAAGGAAGTTAACGTCACTTCAGCTCTTTGTTATTATTACAGACCGACAGTTGATAATCTGTTATAACAAAATTCTATCAATCACTCTGATGTGTGTGTACGACTAATTAGGCATGCAGAACTGGTGATTATTTTACTTAAGGACATGGCAATCAATACCCCCGTTGATTTCACGTTGCGTTTAAAACCTATCATATCAGCAAAAAGGTATCGACACAGTGCATAGAAATGGATAACTTACATATATATCATCATCGTATGTGATAAAATGATATTTATCCCCAAATCTCTAGTTATTAACATAATATAATGTATAGTTTATATATCAATAAAGTAACCAAATGCCCCTTACAATAGTTCGTTAAATCAACTCGATACTAATGCGTGTGTATGTGTGTTTGTGTGTGCGTGTGTGTGTATGCGTAAGTGCGTGTGTGGGTGGATGAGCTTGTGTTGGTTGGGACGTGGAAAGCTCATTTTTCAATACTCACAATATTGCTAGCAGTGTAGTTTTTCTTTGACTCTCTTTCAATGGCACTTCTTTTTTAAGCAACAGATATTAATCCTAATCCATTGATACTCGCGTATTGAAACAAAAGCAAAACAAAAAAAAAATGATGCAATAATTCAGAAAAAAGAAAATTGATCATGTTAATATTAATGAAATTACTCCGCTCACCTTGAACTTGACTCTCAGCTGAAGAATGCAGTGACGGTGACGCAAAAAAAAAAAAAAAAAAAAAAAAAAAATAAAGAAAAAAAAAAAAAAAAAAAAAAAAACAACAAAAAACAAAAACCCAAAAAACAAAACATGTCAGCAGTTTATACGCAAATTTTATAAATAGAGTGCGTTTGACGTCCACCTATGATTAAAGCCGTTTTTTAGCAGGCTATTGAGGTGATCATCCTCTCTTATAATCAAAACCGTTGTTTATCATCGAGATAATCGGGTCGAACGAGACGCCGAACGCCGAACCCGAACGGATATAGCCTTCTCACGTGACCATGAACGAGATCTGGATAGTGAAGACTCTCAAGCGGTATGCAGCATCGGATCTAAGGTCACGTGATAGAGGATAGCTTGTGTTGCTGTTGGCTTGTGTTAGGGGAGGGGCAAGGTCAGTGTCATTCAATAGTATATAATTGTGCACGTGGCGCTCTATACAGAGAGAAAATTATAAATTGATTACGGGCGAAGGTGGGGGGGGGGGGGGAGGGGGGGGGGGGGGGGGGGGGGGTTGACCCACAAACGATCGAGGTGTTGGGCTTCGGGTAGACCATGATACGAAATCAAAGAGAAAAGGCCGCTGGTACTTGGTGGAATGGTTGGGGGGTGGGGGGGGGGGGGGGGGGGGGGTGGGGTAGTGACAATCAGCATGGATGTATATATTAACATTAATAATATAGGCAATAGATGACCAGGGATGTGTATTGTTTGTGTATTGTTTGTATATGTTTGTGTGTGTGTGTTTTTTGTGGTGTGTGGTGTGCGCGCGCGTGTGTGTGAAAGAGATTACACAAAAATACCTTTCTCGGAGCTTCCAAATGATTACGTATACGATAAATTTGAAAACCACATTGTTGAACAGCCTGCAAAAAGGAGAACATTTATCTTTGTTTCACAAAAATAGGTTTAGAAATAAAAAATTTTTTCTAGTAGATTGATTTTGAAAAAAAAATATTGCTCAATTTTAAAATTTAATGATAGTTTCTTTATTTTCCGGTCGGTTTTCTTGATTTATATCTCATTTTTCAATTCTCAATGCGACGAGCACACTGATGTATCTCGTGTGATTCAAAAGCGTTGTTTTGTTTTTTTAATATATATATACTGAGAGTGCTCACTAATTAATTCCTGAGCGTTGATATGGTGACGCAGTTATTACATACAAGACCTTGCAGTCGAGTCGGCAGGGCTTTTGGGTTACACAATCACTATTTACCCATCGGTCAGCGGTACTCTTTGGTGTATACAACACTCAACCGCCTTTACGCAAAGCCGCCTGCCCATAAATCAAGAGATGGTTCTCCTAACTGTTCACAAGCGAACTGTCAAACGAGCAATCGATGATTGGATAAGAATCTCAAGATCTCATATAATAAGGTAAGTTTTGGAGAGGTGATATCCCCTCACCCGTCATCGGACAGAACTTTCATTGCGTTATATCATATTAGCTCCGCCTCCTCTTTCTATTCCGGAGTGACGAGATTAGACGAGAGGACGCGAGAAAAAACTGATCACGTGATCGTAAGTCGTTCGTTCGGTGTCCGTTCGGTGAGCAACTATAACTCTGTATTGGGTTCGAGCGTAGCCTTCGTGAACATATTATAACCATACGCATCCCCCCCCCCCACCCCCACCCCCCCCCCCCCCAAAAAAAAATAAAAAAAAAATAAAATAAAATAAAATAAAATTAAAAAAAAAAAAAAAATAACGCGACGACTACCTAAAATAAAGTGAACTCATAGTGGAATGTATGCATTCGCACAACTGATGGGATACTTTTTTTTATCATGGACACTACTAACGACGATCCACTTTTCACTTTCTTTTAGTGACCATCGCCTTGTACTGTGACATAATTTTTAGGCAGTGATGGACTATAAGTTCACGAAAATGGTTGAGCCAGCAACTTATTCACCTCGCTCGAGGGTCTGGCCTTAAAAGGCATTTTGCGTACAGTTTTCTCTGACTGCCGGCCGTGATAAGGTTTTTAATTCTTCGGGTCTGGTAGAAAGTAGCATTGATACAGACGAGCGTCCATGTCACGTCATGGGGGTGAAATGAGCCACGGTTCCATGGTCATTAACAAGAAATGAAGTGAGTGGGAAAGTACCAGGAGACAACAGAGAATAAAAATTTCGCGGCGGCGATGGGGGCTCGAACCCGCGACCTTACTGTACGACAACTCCGCCTGGTCGGGGAGAGCGTGACTCTACCGTATGAGCTATCCACTACTGTGACTTTTAAGGCACCGAATGGGACATTGAAATTTAATGGGTTAAATATCACCCACTATGTATGGGTGTTGTTACAACTATTTATTACTGCTATACAAGCCAGAGATGACTGTCGATATCTTAGTATGCATCGTTAGCAATTATTGTCTCTTTTAAAGAAATTGCCAAAACTTTTTCCAGCATCATAATATACCTACTGCTAAAACAAGATTCACCAACTTGTCCACAGACTTAGCTTTATTTTAATTTGGACAAATTCTTTTTCTTATTTTAAAATTTACTTCAAATACATTGAATTATACTTTTGCCTAATATATTTTGCATCTATGTGGTCCTCGCCGAGGGATTGGAAGGTCCTGCGTTCGAGTCCCGCTCTGAGCGGAGCATAATTGACTCCTTGATTTTCTTAACTCACATTCCTTACTGTACTCATGTGAAATGAGTACTTGCCCGTTAACAGCGTTGTCTCTGTGGAAAAAACCCCTGTAATATCGCTTAACGGGCGTCATCTCTCATCCTACATATTCAGTGTGAATGTTGGCGCTTGAGCATAGTGGACATTGCTCTATATTATAAATGGTCAAGATTAAAATAAATATACAAACTTGAAATTTCAAAGAATTATTTATACTAAAGAAAATGAAATAAAGAAAATCATGTGTCTTTAAGGTTTATTCTTAGGAGAGAATGGAATAACTTAGGCGTCAATCGCAGTGCAGCGCCACAAGGCTGATGGGGGCGAGGTGACTTGCTCAAGGCCACACAGGGTGGCTGGGACTTGAACTCTGCATCTTCTGGTACGAAGCAAAAACAGTAATGCAGTACCCCGCTGCCCCACCTAAAAAAATAACCCCGATAAATTCAACTCTTATGCAGATGAGTTCGGAGTAAACACTTTCAAACGTAATTAATCAAAAGACCGTTCCAATGTAGGAAGAAATTCAAGAGGTCGCTCATTGGTTCCAACATGTCCACATGGTAAAAGTATTGGCTGTAGAAGGATATAAGTTGGAAATATTTTACACAATCATCTACTAATGGGGCTTACACATAAGAATTAAAAAAAAAAAGAGTTTTGAAAGGGCAAATCCAAAAAACGTGCCAAAGCGCTTTT
>NW_027625661.1:0-2500 GCF_034508935.2 Berghia stephanieae
GGTATTGTTGGGGCAAGTGACGATATTGATATTAATCACGGAAACAGTGATGGTAATGTTATTGATGATGGCAATAGTGTTGATATCGGTATTGATGACGTTAACAGTACTGATTTTGTTATTGAAGATGGCAACAGTTATGATTTTGGTATTAATTAAGGTAACAGTGTTGGTATTGATATTAGTATTGATGGTGGCAATAGTGGTGATGTTGGTATTGATGGCGGCAACATGATAGCGGTATTGATGATAGTCTTAATGTTGTTGTCAATGGAAACATAATTATTGATATAGAAAAGAATAAAATACATAGCTATTGATATTGACTATTACTTTTGGGGAAACTATAGACAGTAATGTCGGTGATATTAGGCATAACAAATAAATGAATGACTACAATTGAATGATACTTACTCTCTGTAGTCATAAATCGGTAGGAGTAAGAAACAAAACAGAAAGATTAATCCTTTCAGTAAATATAGTTGCAATATTTTTCTTTGTTTTAATTGTATAAAAATACAAAACTCGACCTTTTGTATAGCACTAAACGTGCTGAACTCGCTTAACAAGTAGGACGCGACATGACGCCAGTTAGGGGATATCACAAGATACAGAAAACGCAGTTCGGTGAGAGAATATGAATAAATATCCCAAGAACTCAACTATGCGCTGAACAGGGTTCGAACCCAGGACCTTTCGATTCGAAAGCGATTCCCACACCCACATTCCTGACTCCGTTAGCGAAGTCCTTGAATTTATCCGAGCAGTGTGTGTGTCGTGACCCAGTAGGTTAAAGGTCATGACACGACACAGTGTAGGAATACTTTTCAAATAATCTTCAGCACATGGTAATAATTAAGCGTTCATAGTGTTTATAATTAGTGTCAGATAATAATTTAATGTAAAATTATGTTTTAGATACAAACGTTTTATTCCTAAAACGTATAAAAGTAACAAAATTATTTCACCATAGTAGGCCGAAATTACGGGAAGTGACGGTGAGCGGGTTTGTTGTCATTTATGAATTTCATTTTCACATTTATTTAACTGATTTTCCTCGAGGATTTTAAAATGATTTTACAATTTATGTGAGTAATGCTAGTATAACATTTTATAGATAATAATATATGGCGTTTTAAGGAATTATAAAAATGCCTAATAAATGACGTGTTATCAACTGTAAGGGAAATTATGATGAATCCAACGAGTGTCGAGTATTTAGACTGCCTAAAGATGAGAGTGAAAGACAGAGATGGATGATGTTCTTCCTCCTCGTAAAGTTTTGCAATTAATCCTTCGCTATTATATGTATGCGAGAGGCATTGGCCTAAAAATACTTCTATGATAAATTTACCTGGAGGTCATACAAAAACGTAGATCCACCGTCTATTTTCATGTTTCTAGTTTGCTGACACCAAAGGTAAAACCACGTCAACCGAAAGTAGAAGACAAACAATTAGACCATCTTTTAAAGCGAGACAAAATCACATCCTTTCCTTTTCGCCAGATTAAGAATTGCACAACAATATAAGAACATATTGATATCTCGTTCAGAGGACACTTTTGTATGCGTTTTCATGACAGACCAGTTAAAAAAGAGTTACATCTCAATTACAGTGCAAAACAAATCAACTTTGTGTTCACATTTGACTGTCATTGCATACAAAAATGGATTGAATGTACTAGATACTAGGAAAGATATTGAACCCAAACAATGGTTTAGCGAATTATTCGCAACTCTTTGCTGCAGTAAATGCTATATTCAATCACAATCACAATGTAGATTGTACTTCAAAAAGTTGTAAATACTCTTCAAACCCATGTTGACGATGGAGATGATTTAAATGAAGATAAATTAAAGAGATTAAAATTTTTAACCAGACAACTTCAAATTTAATTTCATAAGACATTTTCCATGTCAGATTACTGTTTCGCTATTGAATCATTTCCAAATTGTAAATATGAACAGCTTCGTGATGTTTTGGTTCTTCCCAGTAAACGCAAAGTTCAGGCTATTGTGTCTGCAACTGGAGTGGAACACGTTTTAGAGAAGACATTCCTGAAAGTAAATGATCAGCAAAAGCATTCTTTTTTTCATTATTGAAGTGAAGATACTCCCCACTGTTGCGTATTCAAGTGATAAACCCAATGGTTTTGTCAAAAATAATCCTGATATTAAAGCAACCTCAATGCTTTGCATCATGTTGAAAGGATTGCACGGGGGTCCCAGTTTTATGTTTTCTGCAACGCCTGTCGCAAAATTGACCGCATCAAATCAATTTTCTCTTGTAAAAGAAGTGCCTGCTCAGGTTGAAAATATGGTGGAATTGTTGTTGGGTAAATTACTGGTCAATTACTACCACAAGATCAATAAACAATACTGCAAGCATTTCCCAAGAATTTCTGACAGCAGAGCAGTTCATCCTTTGGAGTCACAGAGACCATGGTTTTTGCTTTATGATACAGTCCATCTCTTGAAATTCATTTGAAACAATTGGAT
>NW_027625662.1:0-6837 GCF_034508935.2 Berghia stephanieae
TTCACGAACATATGCAGAAACGAAAACATCTATAGACCATAGACTCTTAATTCAAAGTTAAGTCCAACATGAAATGAAAATAAGGCAAGGCATAAGCATTACAAACAAATTAATTAGAAAATCGATCAAAGACATCAGCAGTCTAAGAGATGACCTAGTCAAGGAAAATTTCAGAAACACACTCGCGTCGAATCTTTCGTCAAAGAATATAAAGGATACCTCTAACCCAGCTGAAATTCAACAAAGCGTGCTGATGAGCAGGGAAACAACACTGCCCGAGAGAAGTAGTTCACAAAAACAAGACTACTGCCCAATATTGCATGACTTATCACATCATCGAAAACAACTGAGACTTGACATCAACAACTGCTCAAATACGAGTGTTAAGAACAAAATGAAGAGACAAAGAAATGACATCATGCATAAAATTTAATCTCAATCAATAGATAAGCACAAAAAGAAAATAAATGAGATTGTGACGGAAATAAATAGTACGAGTGAAAGGGTGAAAATGTTCAAAGCGTAGAATACAATCAAAAGACAGAAAACAGATAATAGACTTATAATCAAAGATTCATGTAATAAGACCTTATGTAATGATAAAGAAATAATAAATACAATAAGCGTGTACTACACTGAGAAATACAAGGGTATTCAAGAAGTGGAACCATTCGAGTCTACCAAACCAGAACTTGAAACTCCATAACGACCCAAGAAATAAGCGAAGCCATGCAAAAGCTCAATAACAACAGATCGCCAGGTCTAGATGGTGTTAGAGCAGAAGAACTAAAATGTCTTGACGACGAAGGCATGCAAATACTGGTTGATATATATATATATATATATATATATATATATATATATATATATATATATATACATATACATATATATATATATATATATATATATATATATATATATATATATATATATATATATAATGAGATATTTAAGACAAAACAAGTTCTCAATCTTGGAAGTAAAAACTCATTCTGCTAAACAAACAAGTAAAAAGAAAAGCAATTTAGAAAAGTTGCGATCAATCGTTTTATTATCCACGCTATGAAAAGTTTTAAGCACAATTACGCTCAACAGAATTGGATTCAGTAGTCATTACTTTTTATTCTTCATGCTGGCTAGAACTTTTCATTCCCTTTTCATATGCCTTGTGATCAGAATGTGTAAGAGTCTAAACATGATCAAATTGATGGGTTTTTTTTTCCTCTGGATACGCGTTTAAGCTCGCCGGAGAAATATTTCATACGGCGTCCGCCATTGTTCCGATAGTTTAGAGCCAGTGTTACTAAGTTACCATGCGCCATAAGGAAGGAAGTGACGTTATGACTGTTGAAGACTATAAGAGAAAAGGTAAAGGGATAATATTATCTTCCACCATGACAAAGCGGATTTAGAAGATATAGAAGCAATGCTTCATACCAAAGGCATTTAAAGGATACAATTCAAAATTAAGCCTTTAGCCATGTTAAGTTAAAAACTTGTCGGGAAACGTAAATAACGTCAAATCTTAGGTTTTATAGTATTGACACGTTGAGAGTGACTTTTAATAAAAATCATCCGATAATTTAAACAAAAATAAAAATATTATTCTCAAAATAAAAATAAATAATTACTGCGTTTTTTGTCAGAGTGTGATAAAGCTTAATTATCCTCCTTGGAGTAATTCCTCCCCTTGGTAATCCCGTTTGACTTGAGTAAGACATCAACTCCCCATAGAATATCACTATTTATTGCCCGACTTCAACGAATCGCTTTGGGTGTTACCAAATAATATATTAGATCTAACCATACATTTCGTAATAGTGCTGCAATGCATTTGCAAATCGACTTTATAAGTGACATCTTTACCCTCTCTATACGAGCTTATGACGCCAAGGAGCGAATTTAGATTTAAAAAGAGGAGATAAATTAAACTGTAATTATCTTTAGGTTAAGAAACTGATTCATTCTCGTTAATATAACAAATATAATAAACCCAGGTCTTATATTTTGACCATAAAATCATTTTTGTAGAATATAGAAAAAGCCGACTTGAGGCGGTGGGTACCTTCTTGGCTTTGAAAATTTAACTTTATTTTATATCGAATGATAAAAAAAACCCAATTAATCAATGAGTACATATACGTTGAAATACTATCTTTACCACGTGCATCATTATTGTAATCTTTAATCAATAGATTCTCCCATAGCGGGCAGGGAGGTACATACTGTGTCTTCTATCCCCTTATATCTTATCCAACAAGCTTTCTGTCTTTGTCTTGGAATGAGATTACTTGGTTTTTTCCAGGCCCTCGTCGGAGTCCTGGCTGAGAGGGAAACAGTCAAATGCATAGTTATTGTTTTGGGAGATGATATTTTTTTTCCTTGTAAATCATCTCTCTGTTATGTATTATTATATTGGTTATTTTTAATGTATAATGTAAGCATTTGAGTGTATTCCTCTTTGTTGGATTTTGTGCTTGTGTCCGGATGAGACATAGGTGATCTCATACATTGGTGGTATGCCCTTGGAATCTACATCTGACCCCTATTTGTTCCCATTCCTCTTTGTCTTACTTTCTCTTGGGTGCTTTAATTGTAATTCTATAACTTTTTACTATCCCATTTTCTTCCTTTTTACTGGCGCTGATATAACCTAAATGTGTTGCAAGCGCCGTAAAACCCTTAAAAACAAAACAATAATCAATTGATTTATGACATTACTATTCTTATTTAGGGTATTCAAGGGATTTTATCCTATTTTGCCCTATACCATATGCTATGTTATGCTATGTTAAGTAAAACAACATTCGAGTACTGAATATTCCCTAATTGGTCTGATTCCTCTATCTTATAAAGATATGTCCCATTCTATATCTTGCCCAGACGTTTATTACTTCATTTGTGACTCTTCGCCTCAAAACGGTATTAAGTCGGGTTGGTTAAGATGTTGAAAATTGAATTTATAACCAGAAATATCAGACTTGGGTTGAGTTTGTGTTTTATTGAGGAGAATGGATACCATATTTTAGGGTGCTGATGCCAACAATTTATATTTTGACCAGTTTAACATTAAATTCTGCTTTTAAGCATCTGGTTCTTTCCGACATTATACCGATTTGAGACAATAGGTCACATATATGAATCTGAGTAAAGCAAGTTAGTTTGAATATTTCTTAAAATTTTAAAAGCCAAATGGGACATTTTCGTCCATGGATTTAAAATGAACACGGAAATATCAGCAAACAAAACCATAAGCGAATATTTTCAACATCAAGAGGGTGCATACAAAGGACGGCAATCAATAATAATTCACACTGTGTTAAGCTGGGACCACAGACATATTATTATAACAATGTCAACATAAACTAGATTCAGCCGAAATTCTTCTGCCTCGAAGATCTATTACAGAAGTTGTGAAAAGTTGAGGGGTCTCACACAACAGAGAATAGCAGAGGTTGCCGAGGTGCCCCAATCGTATGACTAGGAGGCAAAAGTCGCCGACTAATTGTAAGTCAATTTTGATGTTTTTTCATTGAGTTGGAGGTGTGGGTCCAGGAGAAGGAAGAACCTTGTCTGGACGGCGGTTTGGATCATTCTTGGTCTGGCTACTCATATTCAGCTGTTCCAGCAGGATTGGATCTAGGTTGGTATCATATTCAGGGTCATGGCAGCGCACAAGCTCCTGTACGACGGCAACGTGATGATCCTTCTCAGGATATGTGCCAATGGAAACTTGGAAACAGTGATACTCGCAACAAATGTCAGGCAGCCCCAGAGACCAGCAATCACATTGTCCTTCACTGTTTAGTCACCAAACTTGAAGGCGGCTATGAAACCGTCCTTAGGGCGGAGGAAGACTTTAGAAGCTGGGTTGACGAAATAAATTTGGAGGTGTAGCCATACGCTATTACTACTACTAATATTGATGTATTTTAATATCGAAATGTTTCGAAAACAACGCTTTTGTCATAGCCTGAAATGAAACACCTCTCTGGACCCCGTACCAAAACGACATTATGTTGGGATAGTGCTTTATATGCTGAATTATCATTTATGGTAAATTGCGACATTTCAGATGATTATTATGAGATGGCAACTGTGAATCTTTATGTTATAGAAAGTAAAGTTTCCGAATGCCATTTGAAGTGCTTAAAGTCACAGGAAGTTTGTTTTGCAAAATGAGGTCAAACTTTGGATAAGGCTATTTAGAGTATACCAAAATAAAATCATAGTATTGAGAGAAATATGTAGGGAGACCACCAAAACCAATAGTACCTACCCTGAACCAGGACCTCTCTACATATCAGAAATGTCTGGATTCAGATGATGCCAAATTAATCCCTGAAGAACTCAGAAATACTGCAGTGCCCTCCGTACTAAAGTCACAACAAGATCTTGGCAGCCTCAAAACTCTGGCCCAGGATCGTGACCAATGGAAACAATTAACAACATGAATGGAGAGAGCAGTTATACTCATCGACCATGACTAAATCTCACAATTCTCAGCAAGCGTCATTCGGACTGAGAAGCTTACTATTACTACTATTGAGAGAATTTGATTATGTTCGTCATGAATGTAATTGGTAAGTGAATGAGTCGTTTATGCTTTAGCTTTTTATAGTTTATCACTGATTTATTAAAATTTATGAAATTATGACTTAACTCTCTTCATACCACCCAAGGGAAAATCGTCACATTCGTTACGATGAAACTAACAATTTTATTGTTCTGAATTCATTTCTGTTATAGTTATAGCTATAAAAACTCGACACGGTGTTACAGAGCTCATTTTTCGGAACAAAACAAGTACATACTCGTTACTATTCTACCTGAACAATCTATTTTTGTGTTGGGTGATTGTGAAGTTTCGGGTCAAATTTTCAAAATAGCTGGTAAGGAGAGATTTAAGTACTTTTAGAAAGGGGTTCTTCAATTATTTTAATTCTAAATTCATTTCGACGCAGTTCGTTCACCCGGACATAATACGCGCAGTTCCCAAATACGTCTTACAGTGCAAAGGTCGTTCAAGTCTGCGTCATAACTTGTTTTCCCATCGATTGGTTCGTTCATTAACACATATCTATTAGTTTATCATTATCGCCTTGAACTCTTACCCTTATTATGACCTCCTCATTATTCTGGTCTCAATACGGCAAGGCAGAGGCATTGCATTTATCCAGTTAACTTGCGGACTTTGGAAAAAAATCGTATTTAAAGATTTGGCCAGAAACAAATCGTCGTTCAAATACCGATTGATTCAAATGAACTTCATCTTGGCCAAAAAAAAAAAAACAAAAAACAAAAAAAAAAACAAAAAAAAAACAAACTCTCAAACCTGTATAGTAATCCTTCAGTCCCAGGTTTGAGATTTTTTGCCAAGATGAGGATAATTTGAATCGGTCGATTATTTAAAAAATGAGATTTCTGGCCAATTTTTTAAATACGTGTTTTTCCTAAATCAGGATGTTAACGGGTGAATTAGCATACTGTTAGTAGGTATCTATTTAGCCATTGTTTGTTACAGACTCGATCTCAGTCTATGAATGACAAATAATAATTATAAAGATAGAGAATATATAATCAGATAATTGAGATGACTGCGCTTGAAGGCATCTCTATGTCTAACATTGACTCCACTAACGTCATTAATTTTTTATGCTATGCGTTTAATTAGGTAAAATATTCACAACATCTGCCAGCCGGATATAATGTACCGTCACACAGCAAATAGTTGTAATATTAAACATTCATATAGTCTGATCCATATAATTTCGTGAGAACTCTTCATTAAAATGGCTGTCTGAAAACAACAAGAAAGAGCTGAGTGACGTCAATAACTTTCCATCTTTAATCATATTTGTGACTCATCACTTGAAAAAATAATATGTCGAGGCGACTCATATTTCGGAAATTGGCTTTGAGTTCGAAATTAAGAATCATTTTTGATGTTTGGAGTTAAATGAAGAGAATAAATGCCATTCAACAAACTTATTATTTCTTAAGTTCAAAGTGAAAATAGTCAATAGTCTTGACTATTTTCACTTTAAACTTAAGATTTGTGAGTTCATTTCATCCCGAAAAAATTCGGAATTAAAGCAGTTGGTAGGCAATTGAAAAGAACAATAACAATTGCTTGCTACCCTTTGGACTTTGGATAGGCCGCTAATCTATCGCAAATAATGTTTCTCCAGATATTTGTTGGGTGGTTATGGTTGGGTGTTATGTGCGGGGATGGGGTGCAGAGTCAGGAAAAAAAATCTCGACTTTACCGTTACCAAGGATCTATAACCAATTTTTTTGCCTGTGAAGCGGGTGCTCTAGCAAATGAGCTACTCGGACCTACACCTACAATCGGATATAAAAGCAATTGAAGCTGACCAGCGCCGCGCCCCAAGATGTGTCTTCAATGACTACAGCCTCCTTAGCAGCCTAACAGACATGATGATCATACAGCTTGGATGGACTCCGTTACAAGGCAGAGAGAAAGAGCGTCGATTAACTCTCGTGTTCAAAATTACAAATGTAACAATGACGGCCATCTTACAAGAACAACTAGACATTTACCACGAAATTTACGCATTCAAAGAAAAATCTACTCAAAAACACTAAAACACCAATCAACAAACTCTAACATCTTCAACTATTCATTTGCACTATCACAGACTGTAACGCTCGCTCTTTCCGAATCATGTGTGAACTCAACAGATTTAGAAATATTCAAACGAAGATTATCATAATTTTTCAGCCTAAACACTAACAATCAAGGGCTGCCCTCGAGTACAAATACTCAGAATAGGATTCAATTTAAACTGATTTTCACGCCGCCCACAAAGA
>NW_027625663.1:0-5000 GCF_034508935.2 Berghia stephanieae
ATTTTTATGGGGGAAACCATGGTCCACGGGTTCCCATCCCATCTCGGGTAGACTACCTTTGCAATAAATTTTTCAATAGTCTAAATGTCACGTCCGCCTAGCAACGACAGCTTGTGGTTCTAAACAAAGAAAATAGGTACTTTTTATTCTTAAATGCTGGCTATAACTTTTTCAGATTTCATTGATCAGAATGAAATAAAAGTGCATCCAGAGAAGAAAAACATATAAATCTGATCATTTTGACTGTTAAACATTCTGATCACATGACATTTGAAAAAAGTTCTAGCCTGCATGAGGAATAAAAAATACCAAATTTCTTTGTTTAAAAACCAAGCTTCTGGTTGCTGGGTGGACGTGACATCAGACTATTGATTCCTATTAAAATTTATGTAGATTTTGAATTTTGACCCCAAACGAACTGATATATAAAGGGCAGATGTTTCAATTTCTAATCTAATATTGTAAAGACGTAAAATGTTTTAAGCTTAGAAGGCAAAGCAAGTCAGATTTCCCAACCCTCACTGTCTCAATCTATCCTCCCCCTCCTTCTTTATACCGCTCTCCTTCTCTCGTAGATCCCTTTGTCGTGATTTCACAAAGTTATATCAAACCTTTAAATCATTATAGACCGCGAAAAAAAGGGTTTTAAAAATATAAAAATGCGAATTTAGATTATGATGTCTTTAACCTTGGCTGAGCTTTAGCGTTATTGCTTTCTTTTAGCGGATTAAAATTTAATCTAAAGTATTTCCCAGGGCCGTCGTGACATTGGAAATTATGTTTTCAAAAACTTCGATAATGTGCTCAAAGTAAACGGACTTTGAAACTGTAAATTATTATCAATTAGCAAAAAAAAAAAATCTATCCATCTCTCTCTCTCTCCTCTCTCTAAAATATATAATAATATAAATATAAAATATATATATATATATCTGTGTGTGTGTATTTTGTGGTGTGAGTGTGCATATGTCTATCTCTCTATCTATTTATCTCCTTGTAAAGTGCCTTATTTAACTGTCTATCCATCTAACCTATTCATTTAGTTATTTTTTAAATCTTTTAATTTTTTTTTAAATTTTTAATCTTCTTTTTTAATTTATCTTATCTTTTCAATTCAATCCGCCATCTTTCGTTTCTTGATAGCAATATAGAAGTAAGCATCCGTCATTTCTTGTTAAACCGTTTATTAATAATATAATATATATATATATATAATATATATATATAAATAATATAAATATATAGAGAGAGAGAGAGAGAGAGAGAGAGAGAAGAGAAAAGAATAGAGAGAGATTTTTTTTAAAATTCTCTGTTCATTTCTCACAATGACTGTCATTAACTAATGCGGTTTGATATAATGGTTATTCTACAAATCCATTTGACTATAAATAAAAATAAAATACAAAAGATACATTGGAACTATTTATTGTTGAACATGCTTAAAATCGTAATGTCTCATACTCGAACATCAACTATTTTAAAATTTCAGAAGCCGCTGAGCATTAAGATTCCTAAAGAATAAACAATATGAGAAAATTTGACAAAAGGCAAAAATGGCAAATACAATTCCAAAGAAATCGCGTTATATAAATGTTTGGGATAAAGAAGGAACTCGAAGTTTATGTTGCTTCTACTTGGTAACTCATACTTTAAATGTAAAGGGACTTTTGTGTTGTTATTTGAACGTTGACCAAAAAACAAGAAAAATAAATAATACGACGAAATTAAAATTTAAAAATTTTCCCTCAAATAACGATAATAAAATAATAATAAAAAAATAATAATAATAATTATAATAATAATAATAATAATAAAAATAAATAAGAATAATAAAAATAAAAATAATAATAATAATAATAATAATAATAATAAAAAATAATAAATTAACAAAGTATAAACCCCTTGTCCACATTTTCCCCGGGCCCCATATAAAATCCATTTGGTATAATGCCCCATCTAGATCAAACTTTTCTTCCTTTATATTTCATTATTTAACCTTGAGAAATTGATAATTTTTTTCCTTCGTGTCCAAAAAACTTACATTGAGTCTTTGTGTTTGTGTGTGTGTGTTTTGTGTAATGTGTGTGTGTGTGTGGTGTGTGTGTGGAATGTACAAACCCATCTTTGGCAAAACCTAAAAACCTCACGTAACTCCCATTTCGTCACAATACACGTTATCTGTTATAAACACTTAAATCTAATGTTACTTGTGCTCAATCAAAGATCTGAAAAAGTACTATGAATAGCTGCCAGACAAAAATAGGGGAAAATACCAGAGGGGAAAAACTACCCCAAAAAATCACCTGCGTTAACTGGAAATCGAACCTCAAACCCCCAGATTACTGGGCAGAGATGCTACCAATTTCACAACAAGTAAATTTGTCACTACCTCTTTATTAAAATTTCTGCTGCTTGAAGCCGAAGAAATAAATAACAATTAACAAATGATTGGAAGCTTCAAATTAATCAAAAGAAGAGATAACGTGGGCGTTTTGGGTTCTCCCTTTAAACAACAAAAACACAATGTTTGAAAGACTAAAGATGTCACATATCTCATCATAATTTTGTCTTCAGTGTTTCATTCATCGTGTTTTGTAGATAAAGGGGGAACCCGAAACATCCACCTTATCCTCTTTGTTGATTAGATCAAAGCTCCAATACATTTTCAATCGTTATCAATCATCAATAACCGTACTTTAACATCTTCTAACCGCATCGCATTGTCATCTACTTGTTATTCCCTCAGGGGAAACCTTTGAGCGCCATGACTTGGGGTCCACAAAAGACAAACGTCTATTCGTGGCTGCTGATGCCACATGTACTGGCCTGGTCAGCAAGCAAGTGGCACCGCTCAACTTCCTGTGTCAACGAATCCATCCACAAGTCCGTCAAATCGACAAAGCCGTAGAGAAATGCCGATACCTCAACGACTCAAGTGTGGGGTCAAAGCGCTCTTCTCTCCCACCATCAAGGTAAATCATCAGGAGTTTACGGTTTATTAGAATAATAATTAATTGTGAGGGAAAATTACAGGAGATAAAACACAGTAGCAATTAAAGTTTTTGCTATATCAAAGTATTAAAGGTAATATTTCATTTCAGTACCTGTTTTCCCGTTCGTACCTTGTCAGCATCTTATATACTTTCAATAAATACGCGTGCTCATGCTGCTTAATGCAGTGCGGAATTAGGGTCTAATTCCGTCATGTTCAATTTTCACTACAACCACTAAAAAGCAGGTAGCTGATGACATTTTAAATTGGGGTCGATATTTGAAGTAAAATTTTTAATGGGCCAAAATTAAATTTGACAGAGATTTCCGGTTTGAGAAGTTTGGGTTACAATTAAAGAATCTTGTTCTAATCTATCCTTTCAAACATATTAAATTTAACAATGTCAATTTCCCTTTTCCCGGACAGAGTTACATACCAGAGCCCCTTCACCTGCGGGAGTTTTGTGCTGGCCACCTCCTGGAGGAAGCGCCTGTTCTGTACAATGGGCCCACACGGGGAAAACATCTGGGGGCCACTATACCCTCTACTTGGAATATCTTGGGGGCTCGGGGGCCCTTCTAAAAGGGAAGAGAGCCAGCAAACTTAGGCCAGATTTTATTATATTTGACCCTAAGATAAAATCCTTTCGGGAAAAAAGCTGGTGAGTGATGCGAATATTTTTTTTAAAACAAGAAAAAATATCATATTAAAAATTTTTCCCCATACAAAAAGGGCAAAAAAATTGCACATAAACACCTCACAAAAACCCCAAAAACACAAACAAAAGTACCCCCGAGCAAAATATAATTTCAAAATTTGGGTTTAAGATTAAAAAAATAAGCCGCTTTACCCAATACTATCGCCTCTGTAAAAACACTTTTAAAAAAATTTAAAAAATTTGGCCAAAAAAAAAAAAAATGCCTCACAAATCATATCGATTGTTTAAAAAATGACCCGAATCTTGTAAAAGACTCGTGACAAAATTTTGAAAAGAGAGGACCATTTAAATAAAACGATAAAATTTTAAAAAGGGACGGTTTTCTGCGGCATGGGGTCTAGGGGTTTTATGAAACTCGTTTTTGGATGGGGAAGGGTCCTGGGTTCGAGCCTCGCGCTCGGCGCATAGGAGTCCTTAAAAAAGGGCCCTTTTTAAATCACATTCTCTCACTGTACTCGGGTGAAAAATGAGAAATAAAACCTTTTCCAGCGGTGTCTTTTCCTCCTCATGATAAATGTTGCTGTTGACCGGGGGGCCCTTTAAAAAAGGGTGCTTTTTTGACCCAATTTATGGATATTGCCCTATTTTTAAAGTTCAAAAAAAAAAAAATTAAAAAATTCTGATCGTTTTCTTTTTAAAAAAAAGGGAAATTTTTTCGGGAGAAAGGGCAAAAAATAGGAAATTACAAAGTTGTACTTTTTGGGCCCCGTTAACTGCCCGGCTAGGGGGGAAACTTTTATTTAAAAATTTGGCCGGGAAAACTCGCCCCTTCAAATTTTGGGCGTTTTTAAATGCCCCTCGTTTAGGCGAAACCCCAGGTTTGAGAGTTTACCAAGATGAAGGTCATTTAAATCGATCGACATTTAAAGGATGTTTTTTGGGGGAAAAAATTTTTTAAAAACATACGGGTTTTCCAAGTACGGCAGTTGACGGGACAAAAAACGTTATGAGAAATAAAAGGGGGTTTTTTATTTCTCTTTTTTGCGATTGGACTGATTTTTTTTTTAAAAAATGGTTTTTTCAGTTCCGTTAAATTTTTTTCAACCCAAAAAATTTTTTAAAAACCGTAATAGAGAGTAGTAATTATTGAGTCCACTTTTTTTAAATTCATTTTCCAAAAATTTTTTTTATCTATTTTTTTTTCTTCTTTGTTTCGGGGGCCCCAAAATCAAAAAGGGAAAAAACCGATAGAAAGTGACAGCAGCTTTTGAGTCGATGCTGGGGTTTTTTCACGGGGAAAATAATTAAAATTATCAAGAAATTTGAAAAAATTTTGAGGATTGAAATATA
>NW_027625664.1:0-6824 GCF_034508935.2 Berghia stephanieae
TCTATTTTGCCTTGAATAATTGTAAAGTTTTCGTCGGGGATTTTTTTTAGAAGGTCTAATGTCCAATAAAAAACAACAAAATTTGTCATTTCCCTTTTGGGGAAAGCATTATCGAAGAAAGGGAAAGGAAGGGGGAGTGTTTTTATTAAATGACAATTCAAAAGCCAATTTTTTGTTTGATCAACTAATAATACCAAAATAAAAAATATACTTTCGGGGTTTGTTGACCGAAAAATTTTTGTCAATTCTGAGCCCAAAGGGCACACTCTTTTTTTAACTATGAACAGCCTACTTTTTGGGTTGGGGTGGTTGTTAGGTTTTTAAGACAGGACATTCTATGTGTCCATTCTTTTTTTCTTCGTTTTGTTTGGGGATGAACTATATTTGTTTCAAAATAGATTCGGGAAAAAAATAGAAAGATGAAGGTTTTTTTAACAATCTAAAGGGAACTTTGGTTGGTGTTTGTTTTTTTTTTTAGGGTGTTTTTAAAAAACCCCTCAATTTCTGTAATAACTTTTCCCCCGATTAAAATATTTCTTTAATTTTTTTTATCACTTTTTTTTGTTAACTACAATTCTGAAAAAAATTCGTAAAATTGTACAAATGTGAAAGGCTGAGAAACCCCGGAAAAATGCGTCAAGCTTCGTTTGAGATATAACCAAAATCGAAGATAAGTGTTTCCTAAGAAATAAATTTTATTCAAAAAAAAATTCCCAAACATACAAAGAAAATTTAAAAGTGGAAAAATTGATCAAAAAAATGGGCTACACCACTGCATAAAAACTCAATTTAGGGAAATTTTGCGCCCCTTTTCCCCGGGTTTTCCAGCCACCAACATATTCTTAAAAAAATTTTATTATCTTTTTTTCCCGAAGAGAAAAAGTGTTAATATTTTAAGTTTTTTGGGTTTTTTTTCATTTTTTTTTTTTTAAGAGAAAAAAGAATTTTTCCCCATAATGAAAATAACTGAAAAAGTACCCTGTATGTTGGATTTTGAAACAAATTGGATCTCATACTTTTTTTTAGCCTCACTTTGACTTTATTCACCCTTGCAGAGTTCTTCTTCATGGGCATTTTGGACACCTACTTTTTTTTGCACTCAGTACAAGTTCCAGGAATTTTTTTTGGACAACAACTTTAAAAAAGCTAGGAAGGAAGTTTTTAGGGAAATTTAGATTCTTATACCTGAATTTTGAAAAAAAACAAGAAAATTTTTATCAGTCTCTGGTTTGAAGTAAAAAAGTTGAAACAGTGAATTTTATCGATGTTAATTCAAATGCAACAAACCTTGCTTTTTTGCGTAAAATACCTTCTTTCCTTTTTCTTCTTCTTTTTCTTCTTTCTTCTTCTTCTTCTTTTTCTTCTTCTTTTTCTTTTCTTCTTTTTTCTTTTTCTCCTTCTTCTTCTTTTTCTTTTTTTCTCCCTTTTTCTTCTTCTTCTTCTTCTTCTTCTTCTTCTCTTCTTTTTTTTCCTTTTTTTTTTCCCTTTTCTTCCCTTTTTCTTTTTCTTCTTCTTAATCTTCCTTCTTCTTCTTCTTCTCTTCTTTCTTCTTTTTTCCCCTTTTTCTTCTTCTTCTTCTTCTTCTTCTTCTTCTTCTTTTCTTCTTCTTCTTCTTTTTCTTTCCCCTCAGATGCTTTTTGGCTGAATGTCAACAAAATGCATGAATACGTGGCTTTTCCCCCAAAACCCTTTCGAGACCCATAGAGCTTCAACTTTAGTCTATCTTTTCAGGGCCAATTTATGGTCGCCCTTTTCTCATTGTACCTGTACATCCTGCAAAACATTTTTGGGACCTCTTTCCCCCCTCCACATTCACAGATGTTTTAGGCGAATTTTTAAATTGCTTTTTTAATACAAAAAAATTCTATAAATCCACCCCCCCGATTGAAATGAAATGATTTCAACAGCTAAATTTTTAAGCACTCTAAGAAGAATATTATTATTCATTTAAAAAATGTATTTTTGAGTGATTTAATCGAAGCATAAAAATGGGTTGGATTTCTGTAATGGGATTTTTCCTTAACTGACTTTTTCAATTTACTAAGCCTACATTAGATCCTAAAAAGCAGGCAAAACAATAGACTTGGCAATGCTATTTTTGTTTCATGATGAGAATGACTATAAAGTAATTGAAATCAGGGAAGAATTCATGAATTGATAAAATTCGCCTCATCTTTAAAAAACGGTTGTTAAAAACTTCACACATTATATAAAATATAAGATGGTCAATTTGTTTTTTGATATTTATACAGCAATTCGATCATCCTTTTGTTGTTTTTTTTAATCATAACACGACAAATACTCGGGATCCCCTTGTCAATGAGAGAAATTTACTTTCTTGTCAAAACTTTTTTGATTGGAGGACCTACGAAAGGCATTTTCCTACTCAACCCCGGGGGGAAACCTTGGTAAATTGTTTATCTTGAAACTTTGAAGCTGATATTAAATGAAAGTGGTTTTTTTTTTTAGAGTATTTTATTACCATTACGTTATTATTTTTTTTAAATTATTTTTATTATTATTTTTATTATTATTATTATGATAATGATAGAGATGAGAGTGATGTGATAATTGATGATGATAATGATATGATGATATGATGATGAGATGAGATGATGAAATGATGAGATGATGATAGTAATAAAAAAAAAATTTTATTGAAATAAAATAATTATAAACAAGTAATGTCTAACAACAAAAAACATAAAAACATCATTTAAAAAAACATTTTTACAAATCCTGACCCCCGGACAAATCTGGAAGTGAGAAACTGCCCGTTTTGTTTTCCTCCTACCCAATTCCCGGAATACCACCCAATGTAGCATTGATCACTATCAAACAAGGTTTGTTTAAACAAAGATTTTTTTTAAACCCTTTCCATTTTTTTTTGTATTTCATATTTTATTTGTGTGTGTTTTTTTTGTTTTTTTTTTTTTAAAACCTATCTTTTTATTTTTATGTATTGTTGATATATTATAATAAACTTAGTGGTAAGGGAAAAAAAATGTCTTTCACTTTTTTAAAGTAAACACCCCTTTTTATTTATTAATTTTTATTTTTTTTCCCTTAAATATTATGGCAAAAAAATGTGCATGCATATTTTTTTTAAATGTACAAGCACAATAGCTCTAAGCATAGTTTCTCTTGTTTTCTCCCCCCGCAAAACAGAGTACAGCTGTTCTGTCCTCTCACCCCAGAAAACAATTGCCCCAACGGGAAAAACGAGAATTTGTAGAATTTGTGACTACGACTTTGCATCAAACTTTGAAAAATTTGATTTCAGTAAAAAATCACCTAATTCAAAATTAAACTTTGAACAAAGAATCCTCATTTGGGAAATTTTTTTCTTTTTAGTCCCAAACCTGTCGTCATAACTAAATGTATTTTTGTGTGATTCAGTTTGGAAAATTAGACTCATCCCATCATTGGTGTTATGTTTGACGAATCAGACAAAGAGATTGAGCAAAGGGAAGGAACAAAATTTTTTTATCTTTTTTATTGTTTTTAGCGCCATTTTAATTTTAGGTCTCACTAAATCATATCATATATAAACGAAAAAAGGGGTTACACACATTTTTTTTTTGTTTGGTATGTTAAAGTTGGCGTGGGTGTGTAAGTATTTTATCTAAACGTAAGCATAAAAATTTTTATAATGCAACATTTTGTTTTTAAAACTTCAACTTATTTCATTTGCTGTTTTTTTCATTTTTTAAAATAGCTTTAAAAACCTATCTGAAAAAACCGATGTGTATTTATTTGCAGGTCTGAAAACCCAATTGTTTTGGGCTCATTGTTGAATAGAAACCCCTCTCAAACCAACACAAAATTTGCCATTACACTATTTAATCAAGCGCAAAATTCCTTTTGGGGTTTAAGCCCCGCAAATATGTACACCTAGGTAACAACTCTTCATTAGGCAAATTTTATAATGTAAATCATAAGTTAAATTTTTTCAGCCTGGGTTTCCCCCCATCGTGATCCCAGATAGAGGGGCTTGATCGCAAAAGTATTGGAACATCAAACGAAATCAATAAAAATGGACTTGTTATTATTGAAAAACATTGTATCTTTATTTCAGATATGTCAGCTCAGCCAAGGAAATAAATTTTGATGCGCACTTGGCCTGAGATTTTTCCACACTATACACCATAGCCCCAATTTAAAAACTGTACACATTGTTGATGAACTTATTTTATTTTGCATTGTTATTTGTAATTAGTATTGCCCGCTCAAAGGTTTATCTCCATTCTTGAAGTTTTTTTCATATTGTTGAACCCTTATTTTGTTTTACTAAAAATATCCTCAATGTTTAAAACACGACATAAACGATTTTTTTTTCCTATTTCTGAGAATAAGAAAAAGGAAATTATCACTGCTGCAAATGACGTCTTATTGATACAAAAATTTAAAACGTACCCACTCATCCTACATTTTTTTTTCAAAATTGAAACCTTTAAAATTTTTCTTAGCTTACTGTCGGGTGAAATGGTTGGAAAAAGAACATAAAAAAATAAATCACAAAGCAAGACAAGATTTTGAACCAGTGATATATTTTTAAAATCTTTTATACGTTTTTACTCGAACTCCTACATGCCTTATGAAAAAAAAAGGGGGAATATAGAAATTGGAAATGCCCACTTTTACTAAAATGAAGCTTAAAAAAAAACTAAAAAATAAAGAAGTTGGACATAACTTTTAGTTTAAACAACAAAGACAAATGATGTGTTGGTGTTTCGATAATCGTTTACCCCCGTACGAAAAACGAAATGCCCAAAATGTCCACATTTGCCCTTAATTCATTTAAATGGATTTTCCTCATAAATTCTCTTTGTTACAATTTTTATCATATTTTCTTCTTTTTTTATAAAGTTAATGAATACATGCGTATATCAACCGGCACCTTTTCACATTACAACTAAACCATAATTTTTTGAGATTTTTTACAATACTAAGAAACTGATTTTTAAAAATATATTAAAGTAGTAATTTTAGATTACAATGATTGAGTAAATAACATTTTCTGTAATTTGATTTTTCTGAGTAAAAGTAAAGGGGGGTTGGGGTTTTAATTCTACAAAAAAACCCCTTTGAACATCATTAAAAATGGGGTTTTAAAATTTCTTTTTTGTTTTTTTTTTTCGTTGGGCCCTGTCAAACAAGGGGAAAAGCCAATTGGCCATGAAAAAAAAATTAACACTTTGTCAAGAAGCAATTGTTTGACATGGGAAAACATCAAAGGCTACTTGAAGAAGACAGAAAGTTTTTCCAAAAAAATAAAATTTAAATTTTTGAACATTTTAGGCAAACTCTTTTTACCAGCACAGCCATTTCAGGAGAAAACCCTGTTCTTTAAGTTTTTATGTTTACTGGTCCCAGTTCTAAAATAAACTTAATTTTTTTTTTTATTTACTTTAATTCACTTCTCGAAAACTAATTTTGGAAAAATTTTCAACCTTGATCAAGTGAGTAGTCGTGTTGTATTTTATTAAATGCCATTTGGAGTCAGAGGGCCATGAAGCCAACCTTACTGGTCTCCGAAGCAGAATCGATACCCGTCTGTCATAAAGTGCTTTTTTAACCAGATCTACTTAACCACCTAACCTTCAAGTATTTTTGGCAGAGCAGGCATAAAATTTTGACTTCACATGGGTTTGAACCTGGTTCTTAGAGTGCCTTTGCTGGGGCGGGTACAATTATTGTAATTACAACATCATTGACAATTCAAATTATTTTTTTTTGCTTTTATTTTTAAAATACTGCAAAGAATTTCAGGTTTATCTGTACTATTCATAAGAAAAACGGAAAACAGCAGGGTGGTTTTAAAATTTGTTTATTTTTTCATGTGTTTTTTGTGTTTTTGCTTTAGTAAATATAATTACTGGTAACTTTTTGACTCCTTTTGTGAAATTTTATTTTATTCAGTATTTTTTTTCTGTTATCTCTTTTAGAATATTTTTTTTCAAAAGTAAAGCACCCGGGGGTATAGTAGTTTTTTAAAAGGGGTTTTTGGGTTATAAATGTGTGTAAAAATGCCACGAAAACCAACGATATTTGAAAAAATTTAACAGATGGATTTTTAAAATTTTATGTGATAAACTTTTTAAATGCCATTTTTTTATTTTAAAAGTTTATGATAAAATGAAACACAAAATTTAAATGTCTTGGGATTTAATTGATTGGGGGGCAGTGTGGGTCAGCGGTACGGCTTTGCTGCATACCGAAAGGTACCAATTTGTCACCCACCACGCGTTTTGTGGCCTTGACAAGTCACCTTGTCCTGATCAATTTGCAGTGGCTTCGGGGCTGATATCGGGTTATTCCGTTTTCCTCTGCAATAGACCCTAAGTTAATTTCCCCCATGAGAGATTAAAGGGAAATTTTTTTTTATTTTTATTTTTTTTTATAATATTTCTATCGACTGCTATGAAGCAAAACACAGTAATTCCTTTCAAGCCAAAAGGTTTGAGCTGAGTTATCCCAGTGCTATAGCGCGAAAGGGATATTAATTAAAATTAAATTTTTTTGTAAAAGTAATATAGAAATATTAAAAGTAGTATATTTTGTAGTAGGGAGTAAAAGTATAGTTTGTAAAGAAGGGGAGGGGGTAAAATTTTTGGGGTTTTTTTAAAATTTGTATGTAGAAAACTATATAGTAAAAAAGGGGAGAGGGGGTAGTAGTATTAGGAGTTAAATAAAAAGTAAATAGTGTAGTAGTAGTAAGTAGTAGTAGTAGTAGTATAGTAGTATTTTAGAATATAGTGATAGTCTAATATTATAGTAGTATAGGAGTAGTAAGTAGTAGTAGTAGTAGTAGTATAGTAGTA
>NW_027625665.1:0-6824 GCF_034508935.2 Berghia stephanieae
ATACATGAACTTTTGCAGTCGATCGGGTGAGTAAAGTGAAGTTTAAATTATAGATACTGTAGTTCGAAGGCGAGTGGGGTCACACCACAAGACAACAAAGCCCCCATAGCAATGATTTTGTTTTGTTTGTTTGTTTTTAAAGGGTTTTACGGCGCTTGCAACACATTAGGTAATATCAGCGCCAGTAAAAAGGAAGAAAATGGGATAGTAAAAAGTTCTAGAATTATATTTAAAGAAACCCAAGAGAAAGTAAGACAAAGGGGAACTGAGAACAAATGGGGATCAAATGTAGATTCCAAGAGCATACCACCAATGTACTTGTTTGGATTACCTATAAATCTCATCCGGACACAAGAAAACAAAATCCAACAAAAAGGAATACACTCAAATGCTTACATTATAAATTTCAAAATAACAAATATAATAAAACACAACAAGAGGTATTTACAAGAAAAAAATATCGTCTCCCAAAACAATAAATATGCATTTGACTGTTTCCCTCCCCAGCTAGGACTCCGGCCAGGCCGGACAAAACCAAGTCACTCATTCCAAGACAAAGACAGAAAGCATGTTGGAAAACAGATATAGGGATAGAAGACACAGTAATACCCCCCCTCCCACTATGGGAGGTCAGAACCCCACCCAAATGATTTGTAGTTGGGTTGTGAAATCTGATGCAAAGGAAATACTTAATCGTTTATTTTCAGAGATATTAAAGCATTCAAGACACTTTTTATTCTTTTCAGCGACAGTAAAAAAATATGATGGGGAAAGTCAAAAGTTCACTGTCTTTGTTTTTTTGTATGGATTTTAAGGCGTTTAAACGACACATTTAGGTCATATCAGCGCCAGTAAAAAGAAGAAAATTGGATGGTGAAAAGATTTTAGATGACAATTAAAAGGACTTGAGAAAAAGTAAGACAAAGGAGTGGTTCAAATAGGAGCAGATGTAGATTCCAAAAGCACACTGTCAATGTACTTAGTTTGAGATTACCTAAATTTTCACCCAGACACCAGCACAAGATCCCCCTAAGAGGAATACACTCAAATGTTTTTCAGAATACATCCAAAAACAGAATACATAACTAACAATACATAACAAGAGATGATTTACAAGGACAAAAATATCATCTCCAAAAATGTAACTATACATTTGAACGGTTTCCCTTCCATCAAGGACTCCGACCAAGTTCGACAAAAGTAAGTAATCCCATTCCAAGACAAAGACAGAAAGCAAATCGGAAAAAGATATAAGGGATAGAAGACACGACGTGACTCCTACCCATTATGGGAGGTCAAAGACCCCACCCAGAAAAAGCATTACAATCATAATAATAATAATAATAATAATAATAATAATAATAATAATAAAAAATAATAAAAATAATAATAAAATAATAATAATAATAATAAATAATAATAATAAGAGATCTTTATTGCCATATAAGGGAAATTTTTCATTTAATAACGTTTATGATAACTATAACATTGAACAGATATTTCAACTCCTACTTATTCTCTCTCTCTCTCTCTCTCTCTCTCCTCACACACACACACACACACACCCACACACACACACACACTCTCTCTCTATCTCTATCTCTCTCTCAAACACACACACACCACACTTTCTCTCTCTCTCACACACACACACACACACTTTCCCCTCTCTCGCTCCTCTCTCACACACCACACACACCTCTCTCTCTATCTCTCTCTCAAACACCACACACACACACACACCTCTCTCTCACACCCCACACACACTTTCCCCTCTCTCTCTCTCTCCTCTCTCTCTCTCTCACACACACACACACTCTCTATCTTTTATCTCTCTCAAACACACACACACACACACTTTTTCTCTCTCACACACACACACACACTTTCTCTCTCTCCTCTCTCTCACACACACACCACACACTCTCTCTCTCACACCCACACACACTTTCTCTCTCTCTCTCTCTCTCTCTTCTCTCTCCTCTCATCCCCTCTTTTCTCTCTCCTCTCTCTCTCTCCTCCCCCCTTTCTCTCTCTCTCTCTCTCACAAACACACCACACCCACACATACACTCTCTTCTCTTACTCACCATTTGCTGCTGCTGTTGCTGCCTGCTGACCCCTTGAGCCCCCATCAGGGCCGCACCCCGGGGCCGGCAGCTCGTAGAGGCATCGAGCCAGGAACACCTCCGGGGTCTGAATAACGAATTCAATAAAAATATCCTTCAAAACCTTAGTGAAGAAACACAACGAAGAAAGAAACACGAGGTCACATAGCAAAAATAAGCACCTGCAGAGCTGCCCATTCCATGAGGTGAAAACGTGTACATTCAGAAATGCAAACAATCTCACCAGCATTGTGTACAAGCATACAAAATTCGACACAAAAAAAAGCATACAATTAATGCTATTTCAGCGTGCAGTTGGTAGCTCTGAGTCTTTTTATTTTTGGTAAAAAACTGAATTTGAATAAAAAATGTTAAAAACCCAAAATGCATGATTTCAACCTTTTAATTTATATAAATTATCACTTTAAATAATTTAGGAATTGGTATAGTTCCATTTGAACATGCATTATTTTTTTAGTGAAATGACAACATGTTCCCTAATTTTAATATTTAGAAAAGTGAGTGGGGCAGGCACTTATGTTGGTAACAAAAAGATATGAAGTGAAAAAAAGTGCCAGAAGACAATAAGAATAAAATTTTTTTTTTTTTTTTTTTTTTTTTCCGCGGCGGTGGTGGGGTTGAACCTGCGACCTTATTGGTACGACAACTCCGCCTGGGAGGAGAGCGTGGCTCAACCGTTTTGAGCTATCCACGAACAAAAAAAATTCTTTCAAACTCAAAGTCATTACTAATCCCTCTCTCACCCACTTTTTGAGACCGCCGATTCGTTCGTACACCACCATCGCGAATAATTTTGACCAGCAGTTTTAACTTAATAGCCAATATTCTCAACACAAACATATAACATAAAAAACGATTGAGACATTTAGTATGCTCCGGGGTATGGGGGGAATTTTTAATTCAGAAAAGTGAGTGGAGCAGGCCCCTTATGTGGGAACAACAGATATGAAGTGAATAGAAAAGGCCAGAAGACAATAGAGAAAAAAAATTTTTTTTTTTTTTTTTTTTTTTCGCGGCGGGGGTGGGTTTTAACCTGCGACCTTATTGGGACGACAACTCCCCTGGCAGGTGAGAGCGGGCTCTACCGTGTGAGCTATCCACGAACACAAAAATATTCGTTTCAAACTCAAAGTCATTACAGATCCCTCTCTCACCCACTTCTTGAGACCCCCCGATCTTCGTACAAACCCCCATCGCGAATAATTTTGACCACATTTTAAACTTTAAAAGCCAATATTCTCAACACAAACATATAACATAGAAACGATTGAGACATTGAGTATGCTCCGTTATGGGGTGAATTTTTAATTCAGAAAAGTGAGTGGAGCAGCACTTATGTTGGTAACAACAAGATATGAAGTGAATAGAAAAGTGCCAGAAGACAATAGAGAATAAAAATTTTTTCGCGGCGGTGGTGGGTTTGAACCTGCGACCTTATTGGTACGACAACTCCGCCTGCAGGTGAGAGCGTGGCTCTACCGTGTGAGCTATCCACGAACACAAAAATATCGTTTCAAACTCAAAGTCATTACTAATCCCTCTCTCCACCCACTTCTTGAGACCGCCGATTCGTTCGTACACCACCATCGCGAATAATTTTGACCAGCATTAAGCTTAATACCAATATTCTCAACACAAACATATAACATAGAAACGATTGAGACATTGAGTATGCTCCGTGTATGGGTGAATTTTAATTCAGAAAAGTGAGTGGAGCAGCACTTATGTTGGTAACAAACAAATATGAAGTGAATAGAAAAGTGCCAGAAGACAATAGAGAATAAAAAATTTTTTCGCGCGGTGGTGGGGTTTGAACCTGCGACCTTATTGTACGACAACTCCGCCTGGCAGGTGAGAGCGTGCTCTACGTGTGAGCTATCCACGAACACAAAAATATTCGTTTCAAACTCAAAGTCATTACTAGATCCCTCTCTCACCCACTTCTTGAGACCGCCGATTCGTTCGAACACCACCATCGCGAATAATTTTGACCAGCAGTTAAGCTTAATACCAATATATTCTCAACACAAACATATAACATAGAAACGATTGAGACATTGAGTATGCTCCGTTGTATGGGGTGAAATTTAATTCAAAAAGTAGTGACAGCACTTATGTTTGGTAACAACAAGATATGAGTAATAGAAAGTGCCAGAAGACATAAGACTATAAAATTTTCTTTTCGCGATGGTGGTGTACGAACCTGCGACTTATTGTACGACAACTCCGCCTGGCAGTGAGAGCGTCTCACCGTATGTGAGCTATTCCACGAACACAAAAATATTTCGTTTCAAACTCAAATCTTACTAGATCCCTCTCTCAACCCACTTCTTGAACCGCCGATTCCGTCACACCACCACGCGAATAATTTTGACCAATTATCTTAAGCACATATTATCAACCAACTTACATAAACATAACGATTGAACATTATAGCTCCGGTGTATGGGTGAATTTTAATTCAAAAATGAGAGGAACACTTAGTTTACAATAATATGAAGTGAATAGAAAAGTGCCAATAAAAAAAAATTTTTTTTTTTTTTTTTTTTTTTTTTTCGCGGCGGTGGGGGGTTTGAACCTGCGACCTTATTGGTACGACAACTCCGCCTGGCAGGTGAGAGCGTGGCGAAATTAATTCGCGATGGTGGGTACGAACGAATCGGCGGTCCTCAAGAAGTGGGTGAAGAGGATCTAGTAATGGGCTTTGATTTGAAACGAATATTTTGTGTTCGGGATAGCTCACACGGGAGAGCCACGCTCTCACCTGCCAGCGGAGTTGTCGTACCAATAAGGTCGCAGGTTCAAACCCACCACCGCCGCGAAAAAAAAAAAAAAAAAAATTTATTCTCTATTGTCTCTGCACTTTTCTATTCACTTTATACTTGTTGTTACCAACATAAGTTTCCGGGTCCACTCACTTTTCTGAATTAAAAATTCACCCCATACACCGGGGCATACTCAAAGTTTTCAATCGTTTTTATTTTATGTTGTTTTTGAGAATATTGGGTATTAAGCTTAACGCTGGTCAAAATTATTCGCGATGGTGGGGTACGAACGAATCGGCGGGCCCCAAGAAATGGGTGGAGAGGATCTAGTAATGACTTTGAGTTTGAAACGAATATTTTTGTGTTCGTGATACCACACGGTAGAGCCACGCTCTCACCTGCCAGGCGAGTTGTCGTACCAATAAGGTCGCAGGTTCAAACCCCACCCCCGCCGCGAAAAAAAAAAAAAAAAAAAAAAAAAAATTTTATTCTCTATTGTCTTCTGGCACTTTTCTATTCACTTCATATCTTGTTGCTAATTTTAATATAAAATTTTAAAATCTAAAACCCTAACTGTAGCAAAAAAATCAAATTTGACCAAATTTGACCCCCCAAAAATTCTGTATTTACCGATTAAATCGTATAATTGCAGGTCTGGGGACATCCTTACAAATTGAAGAGGAACTACCCCTGTGCAATGTAAATATAACATTTTCAGTGAAGTGGCCGAGTCGTTAAGGCATTGCACTGTGACCCAGAAGGGCTCGGGTCGAGACCCGCTTCAGGCACTTTTGTTTTTTCCTTGGGCAAGATTATTAACCCCCAATTGGGGCAACATGGGTGATTCCTGTTGACATCAGACATCTTGTTTGATGAATTGTCTATATTCCTTCGTGGAATGCCTAGGCGACGATATCTTATGAGTTGTGGCGGAAGAGCGTAAATTTTTTTAATGAAAGACTAATGAACTAGAGGGAGGGCACGACGATGAGGGTTGTGTACCCTTTATCTCAAAACAAACACAATTATCTTTCCGAACTTGAAAAGATGGGTGTCCTGTTACGGGAAATTTATTCCCTCCCATAATTCAACAAGAATCCATTTTAGGGTAGAATGATCAACACTTTTTCACCATCAAAACTTTAAAACACTGTCATCTTCACAGACTCCAAATCGGTTTCTCCAAGCTCTCGATTTAGATAAACTCCCTCAACGTTCAATAGTTTAAAACCAACTAATGAATTCCTTACAACACACAGAGTAGACTTATCTCTCCAGTGGATACTGGGACATTCAAATTACCAGGAATGACAATGCAGACAGACTAGCCAGACTCGGATCAACACTTTACAACCATCAATTCCAGTAATCCTTAGACACAGCGAAACAAATAATCAAAACAAATAAGAGAGAAAATGGATTAACAGTTGGGCAATGAGCACCACGGGTAGATGTATGTTTCCCATATGACCACTCCTGTAAAGACTGATTTCCTAAATAAGCTCAGAAGACACCAGCAAAGCATCATCTTTCAACTAAGAACACAACACATACCGCTCAACAACCATTTAAGCAAAATTACAAAAGACACATCCCCTTCCTGCCCCCTAGTCAACACCCCAATGAAACATAACACACCACTTGCTTGAATGTCAACCTCTTTAATACCTGAATGCACATTCCTCCCACCAAATCCAAGCATCATAAACACTTTATAGTCACTGGAACAACTACAAAAACGTCTAACTTCTACTCATGGCACAAGACCGAAGGCTAAGCTCAGGGGGTCGCTGGGTTCGGATAAGTAAGAAAGTAAGTAAATACACTGATACCAAATAGCCTCTGAAAATTCCCTTTTCTGTTCGGATAACGTCTTTGATACCCTGGGCAATCGCCTGCTGGTCTTGGGGGTTAACCGAGAAAAGTCTTT
>NW_027625666.1:0-6823 GCF_034508935.2 Berghia stephanieae
AGTTGTAGTAAAAAGTGCCAAAGACAAAGAGATAAAAATTTTTTTCGCGGCGGTGGTGGGGGTTTGAACCTGCGACCTTATTGGTACGACAACTCCCCCTGGCAGGTGGAGCGTGGTTACCGTGTGAGCTATCACGAAACAAAAATTTCTTTTAAACCCAATCATTTCTAGACCCCTTTCCCTCACCCCTTCTTGAGATCGCCGTTCGTTCCCCACCATCGCGAAATAATTTGCCAGAGTTAAGCTTAATAGCCAATATTTATCACAAATTAAATAGAAAGTTGAGACATTGGTATGCTCCGGGGATGGGGTAAATTTTTTAATTCAGAAAAAGTGAGTGGAGCAGGCACTTTTGTTGGTAACAACAAGATATGAAGTGAGTGAAAAGTGCCAGAAGACAATAGGAAAAAAATTTTTTTTCGCGGCGGGGTGGGGGGGTTTTAAACCTGCGCCCTTTTGGTACGAAAAATCCGCCTGGCAGGTGAGAGCGTGGTCTCCCGTGTGAGTTTCCCACGAACAAAAAAATATTCGTTTAAAACCCAAAGTCATTTCTAGATCCCCTCTTCACCCACTTTTTGAGATCGCCGATTCGTTCCCCACCAGCGAAATAATTTTGACCGCAGTTAAGTTTAATAGCAATTTTTCTCACACAAACATATAACATAGAAACGATTGAGACATTGGTATGCCCCGGGTATGGGGTGAATTTTTAATTCAAAAAAAGTGAGTGGAGCGGCATTTATTTGGGTAAAAAAAAAGAACGGTATTCCCAACTTTTAGGTTTTTTTCCCACCCAACTATGTCGAGTCCTGCCCTTGAGTCTGCGTGTAGATAGGGTGAACGATAATCGCCAAAGGCAGTGAGAGATAGATCCACCTAAAACCCCAAACAAAAAGATACACAGAAAACTTTGAGATGCTTCGTACCGCTTATCTGCTTTCGTTAAAAATGGCCCTGCATGGGGATTCCATCCCCCCTCCCCCCCCCAACACCCCCAACTTATTTTCTTTTTATTTTTTATTTTGACTGCGGTGTGGTTTAGATTGTATTTTTTAGGTAATTTATGGTCATGGAGACCCCAAAGAAGTCGAGTGTCTTTTTTTTAGATGCCCACCTTTTCCCCACCTCATCGCTCTCTCCCTCCTCTCTCTCTCGCCTCTTCTTCTCTCTCTCTCTTCTCTCTTCTCTCTCCCCCCTCCCCTTTCCAAACTACCCCACCATCCAGCGGCTGCTTGGGAAAAAATTTGACCGTTTTTGTAAAAGCCGCATATTTTAAAATTCTCGTTATTCTAATCCTTTGTTTCACAGTAAAGATCATCACTTTTTTTTTTTTATATCTTATGAGTTTAGGTTCCAAATAACATCTTAGGGGTGTTTTGGGGGTGTGTGGGGGGGGGGGGGGGGGGGGAGTGTGCTCAAATATCGTGTTTGGCTTTTAGCGCATTATCCACTAAATAACTCTATGACTTTGGGGGTTTAGATTGTTCCATTCCTAGATGGTTTTGGGAAAAAAAAGGTTTTTTATTGAAAGGGTTTTGTGTATTGGAATTATGAACTTATGTATGGAATTTCTTGTGAATGTACGTGTTGTTTTGTGAAATATTGTTTTAAAGAGTTATGCTGTTTTTTGTGTGGAATTTTACTGTTCTGTGTAGAATTTGGAGGCACTTTCTTTCCGCCCTATTCCCCGGTGTTTCCTCTGCAACATTGGGATTCATAGTCTGTGTCTATTCGCCAGCAACGGCGGCCACGTGGTTCTAACAAAGAAATTCTGTAATTTTTATTCTTCACGCTGGTAGAATTTTCATATTTTTTGTGATTTGAATGTGTAAAAGTCAAAACTGATCGTTTATGTGTTTTTTTTTTTCCTCTGGTCGCTTTTATGCCCTCGGAGAAATATTTCGTAAGGTTGTCCGCCATTGTTCCGATAGTTTGGCAGTTTCTAAAATTTCCATGCGTCATTCGAGGGAAGGACTTACGACTGTTGAAGCGTATTTTTAGGGCCTAGTAACACGGTTGACGTGTTCGTTTTTGTTTTATCCTTTTGGTTAGATTTTTATTGATTTCATATCTAACACGTTTGTGACTTTGGGCTAACCCCCCCGGATACTGTCTTAAAAGACCCGGCACTGCCGCCTCCGTCGTCTTTTCCCGGGTAAAGAGTTGGATATAACAAAAAAACTAAGAATACAGGAAGGCCGTATACCTACCCATACCCAGCCGAGAAACAAAAAACGGAAAAAGGGGTTCGGGTGCTTGGTTGGGTAGGGTTTTCGACTCTTCCTATATTCTTAAAATTGTATTTTGTCCGTGCCGACGTCTTTATCCGGAAGATGACAGGGCGGCAGTGCCGGGTCGTTTGGAGGAGTGGGGTTTGGTGTGGGTTAGCCCTTTCTTTCACGTCGTTCATGCTAGGACAAAACAGCGTCACTTGTAAACGCGCTTACAAATAAAAGTTATGATTGTTTTGCATCTATTTGCGGATCCGGTAATCGACACTTTGATTTGATTTTTGGTACCGTTTTTTATGTATCGCCAAGAATGATTTCCGCCCCCTTCCAAGGGGAGGGAGCTTGATGGTGTCTAATGTAACCCTCAATCAACAAGATGCGAAATAGGGTTAATGGTGGCCAGTATTTTGGTATTGTGTATTTTAAAAAAGCAATAGAAATGCTTGGTCAATGAAATTAAGGGAATAACGTGATACATCCTGCCCCTTCTAGAACTCCCCCCGGCGCCCTCCCTCCTCTCTCTCCCCCCCCCTCCCCTTTTTTCCTCCTCCTCCTCTTTCCCTTTTCTCTCTCTCTCTCTCTCTTCTTCTTTCCCTCTCTCTCCTCCCCTTTTTTCCGCTCCTCCTCCTTTCCCTTTCCTCTCTCCCTCTCTCTCTCCTCTCTCTCTCTCTCTCTCCCTTCCCCCCCCTTTTCTCTTTTCTTCTCTTTCTCTCTCTCTCCTTTTTCTCCCCCTCTTGTATGTGTGTTTGGGTTTTGTGGTGTGTGTGTGTGTGTGTGTTTTTGTTTATCACACAGCCCTTTTTTATCTTTTCGGTAGCTGTTGACCCCCCATCGGGGAATGAGTTAACAAGGTAAATGTATTTGGTGTCGGTGCGAATGGAGATGTAATTGTTTTCCATTCATCAAAGATTTGGGGAAATGCCTTTGGTGTGTCTAAATCATTTTTCACACCCCTCTCTATGTGTTGAAAGCTTTTTGTTTTGGGTAGAGAATTTTACACACCTCTTGAGGAGCAAGCTTTTGGGGTGTGGTAAAGGATTTTACACATCTCTAGTAGGGAAAGCTCCTCAAAACATTAAAGTTGTTTCAGTTTATTTACGGAATTCAGTATGTTAAAAAAAAAAAAAAGCTCGCATATTCCCCCAATTACCAGTGGCGGAAGTAAGTTTTGTAATGCCATTTTTCTGGACTTCAGCACGCAGAGATATAAGTGGCGGTCGATATGTTCGCGAAAAGATAAATAAATCATTCATTGTGGATTAGAAAAGATAGAATAAATATAAAATGAAAAAATTATACACAAACTTGTAAAATTTCGTGCTTTATACAATGTGGAACATGGGCACGACCGGAACCAAAGAGCAAAGATTAGACAGATCCATAGAAAACAACCGAAAAAAGAGTCCTGAATATACGTCCCCAAAAAAATAATCAACAAAACATGATAAAAAAAAAGCAATGAAAAGACCTTATCCATTAAAATCCTGGGGAAGATGGGGCTTTTTGGGGCATGACTCAAAAGAGTTGAAAAACTATCCCAGCTAATAAACCCCATGATACTTTTTTTCACCCCATCGTCTGGACACAAGAAATATAAAGGCATATCACCCAGTCAATTCACACTGTCCTCAATAATACCTAAAACGCCTTCAAAATAACGACGAATTAAAATAAAGGAAGACCTTATATGAAATTCGATCCACAGCAAAAAAACAGGAACTTGGGGGAATTGACACAGAGATTTTGAGAGGCAGCCGAGGCGCCCCCATCGGGATTAGGAAGCGAAAGGCCTTAAATCAGTAAATCATATACAAAATATGAAGTGAGTAGAAAAGTGCCAGAAGACAATAGGAATAAAAATTTTTTTTTTTTGCGGCGGTGGTGGGGTTTGAACCCGCGACCCTTTTTGGTACGACAATCCGCCCCCGGCAGGTGAGAGCGTGGGTCTACCGTGTGAGCTATCCCGAACACAAAATATTCGTTTCAAAACCCAAAGTCATTCTAGATCCCTCTCTCACCCACTTTTTGAGATCGCCGATTCGTTCGCCACCATGCGAAGTAATTTTTCCAGAGTTAAGCTTAAAAGCCATATTTCTCACAAAATATAACATAGAAAAAGATTGAGACATGGTATGCTCCGGGTATGGGGTGAATTTTTAATTAGAAAAGTGGGGGAGAGGCACTTATGTTGGAACCAAGATATGAAATGAGTGAAAAGTGCCAGAAGCAATAGAGAATAAAAAATTTTTTGCGGCGGTGGTGGGGTTTTAATGCGACCTTATTGGTAGACAACTCCGCCTGGCAGGTGAGAGCGTGGCTCTACCCCTGTGAGCATCCAGAACACAAAAATATTCGTTTCAAACCAAAATCATTTCTAGATCCCTCTCTCACCCACTTTTGAGATCGCCGTTCGTTCGCCACCATCGCGAAGTAATTTTGAAGCAGTTAAGTTAATAGCCAATATTCTCATCACAAAAATTAAAAATGAAACGATTGAGACATTGAGTATGCTCCGGTGTTGGGTGGAATTTTTAATTCGAAAAATAGTGGAGCAGGCATTTGTTGGTAACAACAAGATTGAAGTGAGTAGAAAAGTGCCAGAAGACAATAGAGAATAAAAATTTTTTTTCGCGGCGGTGGTGGGGTTTTAACCTGCGCCTTTTTGGCGACCTCCGCCTGGCAGGTGAGAGCGTGGCTCTACCGTTGAGCTATCCACGAACACAAAAATATTCGTTTCAAACCCAAAGTCATTTTTAGATCCCTTTTCTCCCCCACTTTTTGGGGGATCGCCGATTCTTTCGCCCCCACGCGAAGAAATTTTTGCCCAAAGCGTTAAGTTTAAATTAGCCAATATTCTAATCACAAACATATAACATAGAAACGATTGAGACTTTGGTATGCTCCGGTTTTGGGGTTTTTAACTGGGGGGCGGAAGTTGGAAACCTATAAGGGGTTTCCGGCGGTTTTTTTCCCCAATCCACCAACCCCGCCGGGGGGAAAAAAAATTTTTATTCTCTATTGTCTTCTGGCATTTTTCTACTCACTTCTATCTTGTTGTTACCACATAAGTGCCTCCCCTCCACTCACTTTTCTGAATTAAAAATTCCCCCCATACACCGGAGATACTCAATGTCTCAATCGTTTCTATGTTTATGTTTGTGATGAGAATTTTGGGGCAAATTAAGTTAAAACTGCTGGTCAAAATTACTTCGCGATGGGGGCCCGAACGAATCGGCGATCTCAAAAAGTGGGTGAGGAGGGATCTAGAAATGATTTTGGGGGTTTTGAAACGAATTTTTTTTGTGTTCGGGATAGCTCACACGGTGACCCAAACCGCTCTCACCTGCCAGGGGGGAGTTTGTACCAATAAGGTCGCAGGTTAAAACCCCACCCCGCCGCAAAAAAAAAATTTTTTATTCTCTATTGTCTTTGGCACTTTTTTTACTCATTCATACCCTTGTTGTTACCAACATAAGTCCCTGCTCCACTAAACTTTTCTGAAATTAAAAATTAACCCAAAAAGGAAAACTAAATTGTTCCGTTTTTGGATGTTTGTAGGATGGATTGAAAATGTTTTGAATGCTGGATAATTTGACTACAAAACCAAATTTGTTCCAGAAACCCGTTTTTATGCTTGACATCCTCTTGAAGATGGGTATTTGAGGAAAAAAAAGCCCGGTGTCTGTCTTAGACTTAGAGTGCTTTGAACTTCCAAAAAATTTTTATCTCGGGGGAAAGTTATGTATAACCCAATGCGCCACTGGCTCGCCCCGGGACAAGATTAAACCCCTTTTTAAGTTTCGTCGTTATACCAAATAATTGACACGCCAACCCGAGGGCAACAGCTTGGAAGGCCCTTTGCGTGGTGTTTTAAATTTATTTATATTGGTTTCAGTCATCTGACATTCCGACAGTCTGTTATTTCACGAGATTTTTATTCAGTCCCATTGGGTTTTTTTTTGGGTTTTTTTTTTTTTTTTTTGTGTTTTTTTTCTTTTTTGTTTTTTTTGTTTGTTGGTTTGTTTGGTTTTTTTTTTTTTTGTTTTTTTGTTTGTTTTTTTTTTGTTTGCTTTTTTGGTTTTTTTTTTTTTTTTTTTTTAGCTTTTAAAAATTTTAGGCAATATTTGCTAAAACGCTTTACAAAGGGTCCCCATCAACAGCAGAAGTAACACGTAGAACGAGGGAAAAGACGCCCGTTTTGGTGTTTTTTACTTTTTTTTTCCCACAGAGACAAAAGCTGTTAACGGCCAGGTAGGTACTCATTTTACACCTGAGTACGGTGAGGAATGTGGTAAAGAGGGCTTTTTCCCAAGGGAATCAACTATGCACCCAGCGAGGCTGAACCCCCACCCCGAGACCACATGGCCCCATAGTGGAATGTCACTAACATAATACGGGATCATCTCCCCTAACATTTTTTAGGACTTATTGACGTCGAAAAAAACAAGATTTGAAAAAAAAAGAATTTAAGATTCAGAAAAAAAGCAAAAAACTCAACCGAAACGTTTCGGGTAAAACTCCTCTTTAGCCAAAAATGGGGAAATTTACGTAGACTATCTAGGGGGAAATTTTACTTCAATTTAATTTAAATT
>NW_027625667.1:0-10000 GCF_034508935.2 Berghia stephanieae
ATTCTTCCCCCTTTTTTTAAAAAAACAAAATATTTTTCCCCAAATTCTTCTCAGAATCAACAAAATATCTTCACCCAATTTTCTTAAATAAACAAATTCTTCACCCAATTCTCCTCAAATCAACAAAAAAATCTTCACCCAATTCCCTCAAATCAACAAAATATTTTCACCCAATTTTTTCTTAGAATCAACAAAAATACTTCCCCCAAATTTCTTACAAATCAACAAAAGTTTTCACCCAGATTCTTCCTTAAAATCAACAAAATTCTTCCCCCAAAAGATTCCTCTTAAATCAAAAAACACCCACCCAATTCTTTCTTAGAAAACAAAAATCTTCCCCCCAATTCTTCTTAGAATCAATAAATATCTTCCCCCAAATTCTCTCTAAAAAAAACAAATATCTTCACCCCAGATTTTTCCTTAATAAACAAAATATCCCCCCAAATCTCCCAAATCAAAAAATATTTTCCCCAATTCTCTCTTAAACAACAAAATGTTTTCACCCATTTTTCTTACACAGAAAATACCTTACTTCTAAGGTCATAAAAAAGTCAAAAAATATTTAATACGGATCCTCACACGGCCCAAACAAAAAATTCACCCTTTCCCTACACGAAAAAATTTAAAACCCCAAAACCACCTTCTTCCTTTAAAAAAGGGGGGGGGGAAAAGGGGGTTTTACACGCATACCGCTTACGCCTAACGTGTCCTTATCACTATTCTAGACTGAAACCCCTTAAACCGAACAAATAAAATTACCAAATAACTTACTTACACCTTCTATAAAAAAGTTTTAAAACCCTTTAAAGAAAACCAATTTTTTTTAAGGCCAAAGATAATCACTCAATTTGAAACAACCCCTAACCCCCTCAACAATTGTTTGGTCCGATGTCTCTTGAATCACAAAAATAAAACCCCATTTCACACCAATTATGCCAAAAGTGCGCACGTAAACCTATCTTATGTAGCGCATTTTGAACCTTGTTTATTTGCTATATTTCAACTACACACCATCAAAACCAAACACAATACTTTGAAAAAGGGTTTTGAACAAAAAGAAGATATATTTTTATTACAATAAACAAAGATATTATAATATAAGAAAATGAAATGTAAAATAAAAATCAAATAAGGGATGACAAATTGGGAATGTTAATGATAAAAAAAATGAAAGCGATAGAAAAATAAATTTAAAAATAAATTAATTTCAATCTTTACCAAACCCTACCACATCAAAAAATCTCACAATAGTTGAAAACCACACACATACCGCAAAAAAATAATTAATAGCTAACTAAAACACAATCCAACTTTGGGAAAAAGTCAAAAGGGTTTCTTAATTTCAACAAAAACCGAAGGGGTTGTTCTAATTTGTTAATTGTCTCTTTTTGAAAGGGGCACAGTATTCAAAACAAATATTTTTTCTCATGTTCTAAAATTAAAAAAGCAAA
Organism: Berghia stephanieae; assembly: GCF_034508935.2. Taxonomy (NCBI): domain Eukaryota; kingdom Metazoa; phylum Mollusca; class Gastropoda; order Nudibranchia; family Aeolidiidae; genus Berghia; species Berghia stephanieae. The sequence goes on from NW_027625667.1 coordinate 1,452, forward strand.
GGGTTCTTCACGGTAAAAAATAAAACAGGAATTTTCTTTTCTATGGGGTCAACAGAGTTATACCAAATTTGCTTGAAACCCAGCCTCCAAGGGCCCTTCACTTTAAAGAAAAAAAAATGTTTTTGTTATAAGATAATCATAACAATAAACCATCTATTCAAACTCTTTAAAATATGTTTACTTTAAAGATAAATATTATTTTACTTTAACAAATAAATTTTTAAGTTGTTTAATTGCTTTATTTTGTAGATATAAAAAATTTTGCTTTATAGCAAGAAAACTTATTTTCTTTACAAAAAGAATATATTAAACAATTAATTTTATTTTCTGATTAATTAATTGAGACTCAAAATTTTAAAATATATTAGATTTAAAAATCAAAAAACAACATAATTGTAAACACAAATATTATTTAAAATCTCACCAGAGCCGAACAGATTAAAAAAAATCACAAATTTAATCTACACAAACTTTAATCAAAAACACCAAAAATTAAACACAACTTGTTCAGCTCAAAATTTAGCACCCCAAAAAACTCACAAACTTAAATCACCTCACACAAGAGTTAACACAAAATTTTTTTACCGAACTTTGAGCACTACAAAGTCTACCAAGACTTAATCCCAAATCTACCAAATTAAACAAATGAGCCTAAAAGACCCGCTGTGGTTATCGCTTTAAACTATGAACCCAAAAACTCCGCTGTCTGGTCCCTTTTTTGGAAAAAATGACCTAAAAGACTCCGCTAGTGGGCTAAAAACGCCAAAAACTCGGCATTTATGGGGAAAAATCAAACAAACGAAGAAAAAAATTCACCCACAAAAACATTTTATCATACCCCCTAACATCTGAAATTCCTTAAAACTCCCCCCCAATTTCCCAAATCAACACAACAACCATCCTGAACCGACATCCTCATATCAAGGGTAAAAAATTTGTCAGCCCCCTAGTTACGGTATCATCAAGCCCTACCATAACAAAGCACCCCCTAGAATACAGGGATCCACTTGCTTTAAGTTTTTCGGAAAAACAAGATTGAGCCTTTCTCACAATAACACCCACACTACTATTTAATTTTAAACTTTCCCCATAGTGCATGACTGATACACCTGTATCAAAAAAAAGGGGGTTTTTTCCGGGGGATTACAAAACAACAACAACTTTTAATACACACACGACATCCTTTTTAAAAATGACGCCCCCACGGGAAATTTCGTTTTTATTTTGTTGTTTTTTTTTTTTTAAAAAGTATACTATCTCTCTCTCTCTCACTCTTCCCCCTCCTCCTCTCCCCTCCCTCCTCTCTCCTCTCCTCCCCTCCTCTCCTCTCCTCCTCTTTATAAATATTTATATATATAAATATATATATAATATATATTTATATATAAAAAATATACACGGGTACATATACACTCAATCTTCCTTAATCTTTTTCCTCATTGCCACCCCTCGATGAACAAAAAATTAAAACTGAATTTTCAAATGCTATGTTCTTTATATTTCTTAACCAAATATATTATATATTTATATATAAAAATTTTTTAAATAATAAAGGGTGTTTTGTTGTTGTGGGTGCTTGGGGTTTTTTGTGGTTGTCTAGAGAGAAGGGGGGGGGGGGGAAAAATTTTTAAAAAAAAAACCACCCACCAGACCGACAACCAATAATCAACACACTAATCTATTTTATTATTTGGGTTTTAAAAAAACCCTTTTTTTTTCCCATAAAACGGGCTACACACTTTCCTTTTCATAGACAGACACAAAGAAAACGATTTCTCCTTCCAAAATTTAAAAGAATATCAAAATCCCATTTTTTATTTGAAGGTTTTCCCTTTCCTCTTTTTTTACACCGGGGTTGAATAAATAATACATCAAAATACTATTTTTTCCGGGGTTTAAAATTTTTCCCCCTTATTTTTTTTTGACGGGGTAAAAAATATAGTGTACCTTTAAAACTGCCTTACATGTCTGATTTGAAATATCTTAATAAATAAAATTTGTTTTTTTTTATTATAAAAATGTAAGTTTGATGAAAGGGGATTTCTCGATAAATTCCTGGATGGTCAAAAAAACCCACGTTTTTTTTGGGGTTTTTTTTTTTAATTCCGTGTTTTTTTTTTCTATGTTTTGTTTTTTTTTCTTTTTTTATTTTTTTTTTAAAAAAAAAAATTTCTTGTTTGGGGGTTTTTTTTTTTAAATTTTTTTAAATTTTATTTTTATTTTTTTGTTTTTTTTTTTGTCGAAATTTTTAATAATATAATTTTTAAAAGGGGTTTTCCCCCCCTTTTTTACAACAAATAATAAATCATTTTAAACCGTTGGGAGGAATCATCATGATAACCTTAATCAAATTGATTCCCCGTCTCAACACAGTATTATGAGGGGGAAAAAATACCTCAAATTGAATTTAAGCCCCAAAAATGAAATTTTTATGGTTTTGTTTATTTTATTTTTTTTTTTTAAATTAAACAAAAAAAAACCTTTCCCCTTTAATGACTCAAAACAAATTCCCTTTTTAAAAACGATTTTTACTTTAAAATGTTCCTTTTGGCACTGAATCCCCGGATCAAAAATAATAGAACATTTTTTTGTTTTTTTCTTAAGGGGGCTGGGGGGGGGGGGGGGGGGGATGGGGGGGGAAAAACCAATTATAAAAAAGGGGGGTCTGTTTTCAGTTGGAGAGCCCCTTCACACTAAAAACCCCGAGATCGTAGGGTTGATCGAGTTTTTTTGGGGTTTTTTTTCTGTCTACCCCCCCCCCCCCCCCCCCCCCCCCCCCCCCCCCTTTCCACCCAAATGGGGTACTGTCTGATACTGAAATCCGGGGGAAAAATTTGGGGAAACCCCTTTTTCCATCCAAAAATCAAAAATTTTTCTTCTGTCCGTTTCACTGTATACAAACAAGATGACGTATGGATTAGGGGCCTATTGCCCGGGGATGATATTTTTTATTTTTTTTTTAATTTTATGGGGTTTAAAAAAAGACAAAATCGGGGGCGGTAAAACCGACACGCTTTGGGGTATAAGCTTTAAAAAAAAAAATAAATAATAAATTTTTGTCGCTTCTAAAAAGGGAAAATAATAAATCACTTTCCAGTCGTAAAAGCCAACTTACCCCCCCCCCCCCCCCTCTCTCTCTCCTCTCTCCTCCTCCTCTCCCCTTTTCTCTCTTTCTCTCCTCTTCTTTTCTCCTATATCTATCTATCTATCATTAAAATAAATTTTTTCGCGTTCCCTCATCCTTAACATCCCAAAAAAGCGCTAACATTCTAAATATCAATGAAAACAATTGGGGAAAATCACCAAAACACAAAAAATAAAAAAAGGGGAAAATTTCAGTTAATTTTAATGGTCCATATTTCTTTTTCCGATATTTGGGGTTTAAATTCCGTATCTGGGGGCCGGTAAAAAAAGAATGTTGGCAATTTTTTTAAAATACAGGGGGTTGAGAAGAATTGTATTGTCGTATTAATGAAAATACGTTTTTGGGGTAACATTCCTAATAAAGGGGGTTAAATAACGCTTATAAAACCAAAAATATTTTAAAAGTTTAAAAAAAAAAAAAAAAGAAAAAATAAAAACAAAACAAAAAAAAATCAAGAAACAGACAAACAATCAACAACAACAAAAAAACATAATCAAATCCCCCACACACCCAACTTTTTTTTTTAAATGACATTCATAGCTTTTTATTCACTACCATTAACATGCAAAACAAAAAAAAAAAAAATTAGCTTTATACTACCCTATAAAATTTTTTTCAGAAAAAAATAAAATAGGGTGGGGTAAAAGTAACCCGGATAAACTACGGGGATATCGGTGTTAGGGGGTTAGTGATTTAATAAGAACGTAAACAAAATAAACAACAAACAAAAAAAACCCAACACACCAACACCAAAACCCAAATAAAGCCCCCGCTCAAAAATAAATAATCCACGCATAAAGTGTAAAAAAAACTTTAAAGATTTCGACACTAATACGATTGTCAAAACCTGTTAGGGGAGACAAACTAATCTTTTAAACGTTTTATCACCCACCCTATGTTACAAAGGGTTGCCTCCTTAATTGGGGGAAGGGATTTTTTAAAGAATTTTTATTTTTGTTTTTTTTTTGTTTTTTGATATTTTTGTTTTGATGTTTTTCTTTTTTTAGTCATTTTTTTTTTTAAACTATTTTGTTAAAAGTTATCACATCAAGTACCGTTTAACACCTATTTGGGGTTTTTTTTGGGGAGAAAACCTTTTCCAAGGCCCATGCCCCTTTGGACTCGAACCCGGACCCTCCTCCGAGGGGATGTCATCCCACAAGACCACAAGACAAATAAAAAAAATATCCCTTTTTAATCCCGGGGGTTTTATTTGGGGGCTTTTCCCAAAGGGGGAAACTGGAAAAATCCAGGGGTCCCCCAGGGGCCCAATTAAGCTAGGGGAGGGACTTTCTAAAGGGGCCCAAAAAGGAGGGGGTCAAACCGTACCTTTTGGGTAAAATGACCCTTAACCGCTGACCACTTGTCTCCTGTCCAATAATATCTTTATATACCAGTATGTAATTTCCATTCTTAAAAATTTCCCATCGAACCCCAAACCCACCCCCCCCCCCCCCCCCCCCCCCCCCCCCCCCCCCCCAATCCTCTTCTCACTACCCCTCCCACCTTACGGGGGTTTAGAAAAAACAAACCCATCAGTTGAACAAAACCTCCGTTGCCTAAAACATCGGGGGATCATCTAACCTTTAAAAAACCCCCATTAGGTTTTTTTAGATTCCACCATTTTGAAATCTTTTGTCGTCTTTAAAAATCAGATTTCTGACATGTTTTTGGAAAAGACGTATACCACAAAAATTTTTCATCTAACCCCCGGGAGAACAATAAAATAAGGGAAATACAAAAGAAAATACATAAAATTAATAAAATAATAATAAAAAATAATAATAATAAAATTAATAAAATAATAAAAATAATAAAATGATAATAATAGTAATAAAAAAAAATAAAAAAATTAATAAAATAATAAAAATAAAAAAAATAAAAATAATAATAATAAATAATAATAAAAAATTATAATAAAAAAAATAATATTAAAAAAATAAAAGATAAAATAAAAAAAAAAAAATAAAAATAAAATAAAAAGTAATAATAAAATAAAAAAATAATAAAAAAAATATAATAATAAAAAAATAATAATAAAATAAAATAATTTTATGATAAAAAAATAAAAAATAATAATAATAATAATAATAATAAAATAACAATAATAAAATAAAAGTAAAAATGATAATAATAAAATAATAAAATAATAAAATATAAAAACAATAATAATAAAATAAAATAAAAAATAATAATTAATAATAATAATAAAAAAAAAATAATAATAATAAAAAAATTTAAAATAAAAAATATAATAATAAAAATATAAAAAATAATAAAAAAAAAAAATAATAAATTAAAAAATTTAAAAAAAAATTTTAATAAAAAAATAAAAAAAATAAAATAATAAAATAAAAAAAATAAAAATAAAAAAAAAATTCCGGGGGTTTTTTAGATCTCCCCCGAGAATAAAAAAAAAAAATGCCCCCCCCCCCCCCCCCCCCCCCCAAACCCGCCCCTTTAAAATTCCACATGCAGAGTGGCAATAAAACAAAAACACAAAACCTACAAACGAAACTTTAAAAAACTTTATGTAATTGCAATCAGGCCAAAACAAGGTTACACCCTGATAGCCGCCCCCAAATTTGGCTTATTTAACATCGTACATATGTTGCGCTGGTGAATTATTTCCATTAAACAACGGCCCATCACAATTGTGTTAAATCAGACCTGCAGATAAGTACTGTCTGCCAAAAATTCTTTTATCAATTTTTACATAAATCATTTTTGGATGAAAAAACAAAAAATAAAAATAAAATTTAATAAATAAATAGATAAAAAAATAGATATAAATAAATAAAAAATAAAGACTAAAAAGTAAAAAATAAATAAATAAATAAACACAGAAAAAATATAAAATAGATAATACTGTCGAGATGTATAATAGTTACCGTTGAAACGTTTTTTAAACTACGTAAAAAAAGTTCTGTATCTTTTGTATAGCTGTACATTCAGAAAAATTTAATATCAGGGAATGAAAATGACGTCATTCCGCTCTTTGTCATTGGTTTTAGACGCCATTGTTTGATTAATTTTAAAGAAAATAGTTGAATGATCCCTTCCCCACGACGTCATAAGATATCGTCGCCTAGGATTTCACGAAGGAATAAGATAGATAATTCATCAAACAATATTCTGATGTAAACAGGGAAAAACCCATGTTGTCCAAGTGAGCAATTGGGGGTTAATAATCTGCCCCCAAGGGAAAAAAAAGAAAGTGTCTGAAGCGGGCTCGAACCCGGACCCTTCCGGGTCACAATGCAATGTCTTAACCACTTCGGCCACTTTGCCCCCCCCCCCCCCCCCCCCCCATCCCGCTGTTTTATAGACTTTCATTTAAAACATATTAATTAGATGTCAAGCGATTAAGATTCCATAATATCAAATTATGCGTTTTAGGAAATTGATCTGTGAGCAGAACTGGTGACTGGATAATTGACTTAAACGCATAGCATAATGCGATTTTCTCAGTATTGATCTATGTGTTCATTTATACTTTCCTGTTCTCCCGCCAGACCAAACGCAGCAGCACTAAAATTATGGAAACTTTTTAATTTCATAGTCTGTTAGAGGGTCAAGTGAAAACATTTTATCATTCAACTGGCTGTCTAAAACAATAATTTTTTTAAAAAAAAAGACCGAGTAACGCCCTTCATCCAATCTTAACCTTTTAACCTGAGCATATAAATAAATCATCATTTATTTCCTTCAATGAACTTGGCCTACTTTCTCTTGTGACCCCAATTCCAGAAAATACGGTGTCCCATGAATGGGCTGAAAGCTTTTTATTTATTTTTTTCTGTCTTTATTACTGTATCTCCAAAATCAGCTGATTCGTTCTAATATTATCCTTTCTACAATCAAACTTTATATTATAGTAAGTATTTTTGCCAACATTGGAAGCATAAAATCGGCTGGGTCGATAAATGACACAATTTCATTAATGAGATCTCACAGGATCCCCTCCCGTTCCAACCCATGATTTCCTGCAGTGCTAAATCTCCTTTATTTTTTTATCATTTGTTTCTTTATTTTTTTTTTTTCTTCCTTTTTTTTTTTTTTATTTTATTTTATTTTTTTTTTTTTTTTTTAGATGATGGTAATACTGTTTATATTGAGCAGTGACATGTGAAATTGTGACGGGAATGTAAATGAATAAACTTTTTGTGTGTGTGTGTGTGTGTGTGTGTGTGTTAGTGTGTGTATGTTTTGGGTTTGTATGTATGTTAAAAGAGATAGAGAGGGATAGATAGAAATATCAACTGTTGTTTCCCCCACCACCAACACTTTATTTGTGGGTCCTCGCTAAAAGCTTTCAATCCATCGAGATGTTACCTCCGACGTCATAAAATCACATTTCTAAAAGCGTTCGTGTGATAACCTCCTTGTCAAATCCTTTGAATAATCTAACAGCAAAAACTATCAGTACCAGTATTCAGCCCGTTGCAAGTTCTGAATTGTGTTTATTGACTGACACGATCGATTTTTCCTGAACCCATACTGATCATATAGTGAAAGGACATTGTTTTGTTCATGGGCTTATAATGTTGCGAGTATGACATGTCCGAGTAATTGCGACATGTGAGGTCAGAGAGACCGGTCTGTAATTTGACAGCACACTCTTGTCGCCTTACCAGAATAGCGATGTACTTGTGCCTGTTTCCATTCTTCTGTACCTTGCCTTGTAAAGAGCAGTCACTTCTCCTCTATTATACCAGACCAGTATAAGATCAGGGCCAATTACTTTTGATGTTTATGTTCATTTTATGTCCGATATCCTTTTGCTGAATTCCAATTTTGACGGATGTCTTCCATATAAAACAAAGAAAATTGGATGTTCCCTTGTATGTTGTCGCGTACAAATACCATCTTCCCGAAAGGAGCAACGCCTGATATTGTAACATATGCTTTTAATATATCCCCAAAATATTTTGGGTTTGCTGTTACTAACTTCCGTCAACATATTATTAGACACGGCTTATTAGGGCTATGCAGAATGCGAACTGGTTCGCTTGTTCAGATCATGGCATGGCCCCAATGTTCCTTTATAACTTTTTGTTTTTGGTGCTTTTTTGTATCTTCTCTATTGATCCACATCTGGTGCATCTCTGGTAGACCATTTTGATCGTACCTCTTGTTCATTAGTCTAAGTATTTCTCTGTGAACGAGTTCCAATCATTTGCTGTCGGTGTTTTCATGATGATGTTCTAAAGTTTCTGCAAAAAAAATTGGTCATATCAGATCGTAGTTTACCCAAATTTCTTTTTTTTCCACTGTTTTTTGTTTTACATCTTTTGATATTGCACTGTGTCTCTGACTCGATCCATGATTGCATCATGGTCACTGATACAAGGGATCCTACATACTTATTCACAAGGGCCCGGTCGATTACTGTGAGGCCACC